>NC_056739.1:1988794346-1988846846 GCF_019279795.1 Protopterus annectens
TGCCTTGCAAATTAATGGCCACCTGTTTTTTGTTAAATTGCACTTGTTCATAGAGCTGACACTAAGTGATAACAAATGTTTAGAAATAACTAAGGGGAAATGCAGTTCCTGTGGGAATTTGTGAATAATAGAAATATTACACGCTGAAGAATTGCTGCTATGTGTGTTTTATGTCCGGTTTATGTTTGCATGTGTGTCAGTGTTTGTGTATACACCTTCCTGGTTCGTTTCTGCACTATTAGTGTGTTGTCATGCCACTGCCTATAGTACTTTTGATGTCTTATATTTGGTTGCAGCCTGGGTTTCGAACCCAAAGTGGGTTGTGTACATTCTGAGAGCCTACGTTTCACCTTTTCTTGAATGGTGGTGATGACCACCGTGTTTTCTCCGGAGGCACTTGAAGTTTATTGTCACAACTATGGGCGTAACGGATATTATCACATTTCAATAAAAAAATAGTAGCACAAATAAATTGTGTATAATTATTCACAAAGCAAAGTGATGCTATACATAATGGTTTTATTTAAAAATAAAAGTAAATCTGATCTCAGGGCAGCTCGTACTTTGACAGGATCCTGCTTTCTCTCAGGTGCATGGAGCGAACAGTTTTAATATCTGCGTTTTGTTGTAATTTTGCAGTGTGTTTTTGTGTAAAAAAAAGCTTTTATTTTCAGTTGCTTTTTATTATTATTATTGTACTTGGTACGCCCTTAGTCTTACACCGTCACCTGGGTCAGTTGCAGGAAACCTATTAGGTTTATGTGACAGTTCAAGATATGTCAGTTGGTCTTAGATTCACTTGTGTATTAGAATTTAATAGCTTGCTTGCATGTGGTGTGTCTTACCTTGTATTAATCTAGGCAGAGTGAGTGGTTACTTAGGCTAAGTTATATTTTGTCTTAACAGATTCCCTCTGTGTCCCGCACAGAGATAAGAAAAAGACTTCTGCTAACAGGCAACAGTACTTCATTAATCCTGGCTGCTGCAGCGTGATCAATATTGAAGGTGCAGTTTGGTTGGACTTAGATTCGTTTGTGTATTAGGCAGTTACAGTGAGTGCAGATCTCCATGAGTCACTTGTGTATTAATCTGGCAGCTAACAGCTCATAGATTCCTCTGTGACCGACTGGTTATATTTGGTGGTATCTCATTATACTATGAGATTCCTGTCTTAGCAAAGATTGTGACTGAAGAGTGTGTGATGCAGCTCAGACATTATATTAATCTAGGCAGATAACAGCTCACAAATTCCTATTTAGTATCTCATTATACTTGTCTTATAGCCCCTGCAGCTCAGGGATTGACAGGAGGTGTGTGTGTAAGTAGACTTTTATGATGGAAATGTTCTGAATTGGGCAGTTGTTTTATTACTGGTTCATGCATTTTGTTTCATTGCCTACTGAAAAAATTTAAAATGTGCTCTAACACGTGTGCTGTATTATACAAGGAATATAATTTACTAAAGCCATGTATGTTTCTTGTTTTGTGTGCAAGGGGCCAGTGATTTGAAAACAACCCAAAAGGTAATCTTTAACCACCACTGGCCACTGTGGCCAGATGTAATTTCTTTGGATGTGGTGCATGTTTCAATGCTATTTTAATGAATGTGAGTTTCAAGGGTAGAGAAGTTTTAATGTCAAATCTATTTTCATTGTGAGACAGTTTAACAGGTGTCTATTGGTGTGTGTCCATTGTGCTGTAAAGTGTAAAAATTAAAACCCAAATCATTGTAGAAGTAAAGCAGTGTGCACACATTAGTGTTTATAGTAAATGGGGCAAAATAGCCAGGTAAAGGGACACTGGGAATGGCTGCAGGGTGACTCTGGTGCCATATTTTGTTTGCCTGTTCTTCAATTTGCACGAAAGTTGGTATCCCACAATTCCACGGGAGGCGCGGGGCATAATTATGTATGCAAATGTTATGTTAAACAGCGTACAGATTTGTACCTATTTTTCATGGGCCTTGTCCAGATTTTTGATGTTTCAAGGTTGAGAGGTATGATGGTCATGCTGGTGTGGCAGCTTTGGCTCCTACCGGGGTGGTCTTGAGTTCCCTCTCAGCTTCTGCCTTTGAGACAGTGGAGACAGCTCTCCCCATGGCTAGAGAACGGACAGCTCTTCTCCTTTCAGCTCCACCTGCTCCAAAACTGATAGTCCTGGTTCCTGATCCTGCACAGTCTATCCCATTGGGAAAGTCAGTTCATACTACCTTGAAACAGTCCTCATTCAGGACCCGCTAAGACTTCTGAGTCCTGTCTGGATCTTCCCTTCTGGAGGCTTCTCAGAAGCATAAGTGTAAAAGGAGACATACATATTGAGTCCCTCCAGAAGTCTCTGACAGACAACACAGATTTCGATGAAGGGGGTATCCCCCAGATCACCCCTTGAGGACGTCTCATTCAGGGAAATCATGGAGTTTCTCAGACAGAAAGGAGGTTGATCTTCTGAAGCCCCTTCTCAGAAGGAATCTGTGTTGCTTGAGGCTTTTGCTTCTGGCTCAGCTACTCCATGTGCCATTCTCCTGGCTGATGAGATGATGGATTTAATCTCTTGCCAGGCATGGAAGGAACCTGACATCAATGAACCTATCCAGACAAATATCTTGTTACCCATAAAGACCACTCTCACTGGATCAAAGACCCAGCAGTGAATGCCATGGTGGTGGTGGCAGCCAATAAGTAGGAGCTCACAAAAAAAAGTTCATCTGCCCATCCCCCTAACAGAGGGTCCTGGGCCTTGTAAAGGTTTGGCAAATGAGTTTACACTTCAGCTACCTTTGCGTTAAGGTTGCTGAATTATTAGGCAACATGACTCGGTATCATAGAGACTTGACAAAGGAGCTCTTTAAAAAAATCTCTTTTTGGATCCATGTCTGCAGAAGACAGAAAAACAGTCAATTCACAATTGGCCACCTTTCATTCACTGCTGAACACCTTTGTGCACCTCATTTCCAAGCAATTGATTGTGTTTTGAGAGCTGTAGGAACAGGCATTACTTTAAGAAGGCATGCCTGGATGCATTTGTGTGATTTCGTGGAGCCCTTTAAGATGTCTTTTATCAACACCCCATTTGATGGCTCTACTTTGTTTGGCCCCAAGGTCAAAAACACACTCTCTAGGAGTGAACAGAATGGAAAAACTCTTACTGCTGTAGGTATATGGTTTTCTGCCCTCCAGAGGACTTTTTTCTAGAAACCAAAAAGGGAGCAAGAAGGTGTGGTTTTGGAAGTTCCAAGGGTTTTCTGAAGATTCCGTCACAGGTAGATTTCCCCAAGTCAGAGTGGGGTATTCTAATGGTAGATGTCACCTTTGTGGCAAAGGAAGCCCACAGAATCGAGGCTTCAGGGATTCATATTCAGAGAGGCCATTTCAGTTCTCCTATCCGTCTGCTGCACTCTAGTGGCTGTCGGGGGAGTGCACTTGCCTCTCTACCCAAAAACCTGGATGTCCATCGCCAAAGATGTCTGGATGTGGTCAGTAATTACCAGAGGCTATTTATAGGTTCATAGGTTTGTAGGTAGGTACTAGGCTATCGGCCCAAAGGCCTACATAAGCCTAGCCAGCAAGGTACCATAGCTTTCTCTGTCCACCCCCTCTGTGAAAGGACTTTCCAATGTGTCACCCTTTGAAAGGAAGCAGCAGCATTAGAAATAAAAAAAGCTGCTAGACAAGTGGATCATCCAAGAGGTCCCACCAGACCAGCAAGCATGTCTCTCAACCTCTTAGTGTAAGAAATCTGGACAAAGCCTGACAAAATGAGGGGACAAAAGCCCAAAAATAGGGACAGATTTTAAATATTGCTCTTATAAACTTAGAAAGTTGCTATGGTAACAGGGTTTGTGTTAACATATATTTTCTGAAGGATTTGAAGTCTGCAAACTCAAATATATGTCCTTATTTGGTGACTTCAGTCCTGAGATCATCCCAGTGATTTGCCAGAAAGCCATAAATTTGACGTGGAACAGACTAATAATATGAGCCAAAAATCTGGACATTCTGCTAAAATCTGGGTAGTTGGAGGGGTATGCCAGCAAGGGATCAGAGCTTATTGCAGATTTTTTTTAGTGCCAAGTCGTTTCAGTCAGTATGCCAAACACACAAAGTTCCAGATGGCCATGGTACAGTCTGTCCTCCCCCTTTCTGATAAAAGATGACATTCAAAAAATGCATGGATGTGGTTTCAGCTCATTTCTGACTGCAAGTGTTCCATGTGGTCTCCTATTTAGATGACTGGCTCCTTACTGCTTCTGCCAGGTCTCTGCTAGACTTGGCCAGAAACGATTTGCTTCAGCTTTGCTCCAACCTGGGAATTATAATGAACCAGCATAAATCTCAATTTTCCCCAGTATAGGTTCTAGAGTTCATAGTGCACATTTGGATACAACCATTTGAATTGCAAGTTTGCAGGAGAGCAGGTTACTTACTCTAAGAAATTAGACCTGACAACTCCTTTCCTATTAGATGCCACTGCCAGACTAGTTCTTCAACTTCTAAGATCATTACAGCCTCCATTACTTTGGTCCGCTTTGCAAGGTAGTATATGAGGGTGGCACAGTGGACTAGCAGTCCTGTCGTTCATCAGATGCCAGCCCATAATTTTTCCAATCCACTTAAAAACAGTCTGCAGAAATTATATAATTTGATGAATGCATTATCCAGAGGTGTTTCAGGGTCATCCCTGTGTTTCTCCCTATTCCAAAGCCACAGTGACCATGGATGCTTCCCAACTGGAGTAGGGGAGCATTACCTGGGAAAGATGACCCAAGGCATACGGTCCCCATCAGAGGCCATTCTTCACATCAGTGCCTTAGAGATGGGGTTTGTCCTTCTAATGTTGCAGGCTTTTCAAGATGTTCTTCCTCTAAGGACAATTTCTGTCCAGACAGACAACATGTCAGTAGTATGTACATCAACAAACAAGGATGAAAATCTTTTACCATTGTGTTAAGAAGTTATGAAATTGTGGCAGTGGGCAATATCTTCCAACCACTTTCTGTTAGCAACACACCTACCATGGAAGACCAACATTCTAGCAGACAAGTCAAGCAGATCTATTCAGCTACCTCGCAAGTGGTCTCTCAGTCTAGCCATGGCCACACAAAATTTTTCATCAATGGGGCCAACCATGCTCCATTTGTTTTGCTTCTGGCATCAATTCTAAGTGCAGAAGGTTGTTTACTCTGATCTCTCCAAAGGGGGAGACCCCAAGAGACTCTCTGATCCACAGTTGGTCCTCCAGTCTCCTGTAAACCTTCCCACCATCTCTCATTATTCTGAAATTTCTACAGAAAACATTACAATAGAATCAAGTTCATCCTCATTGCTCCTCTCTGGCCTCAACAGGTGTAGATGTTCTTCGTGTTTCACTGTTGCAGTCATTACATTTGGGTAATCCTGCTGGCAGGTTGCCCTCAGTCGGCCTGAATTCCAAAGTCCTGGGTCCTGCGTCAGCTGCTGTCGCCCCTTCCCTGATGTCAGGTCATCAGGGGTTTAAAAGATGCGGCTGATGCCATTTTCTTTAATCTTTCTTGCCGCACGGTGCCCGATACAGAAGCACTTTGCAAGTGTCGGTCAGCCAACTCCTGAGATTTTCATGTTCGAGTTTCAGATCCAAAGTCTTCAATAAAGCTAAGTACCCCATTGGGGAAACTTTTTTCTTGCTCCAGACTGATATCAGAAAAAGTTAATAATTGCATTTCTTGTGGAAAGCAAATACCTCATAAGGACTTTCATTCTTACTGTATTCCTTGCCTAGGCCCTGATCACAATGTTGCTGGTTGTCGGTTTTGTGCTAGATTTACCCAATGCAATATTAAGCATCGGTATGATTTTGCTTTAAACTACTTTGGACGCCGGCTTAATTATCCCGAAATGTCGTCGGATAGCCATCCGACTAACGGAGTTCACAAAAAACGCAAAGAAAAGGAGAGAGACAGGCAACCGAGGCCCAAAACCAATGACAAAGCTTCTCCTAACCTATTCGCCGGTTTGCCGGTTCTCAGTGAGGCGCTTTTGCAGCCCCTGACACCCGCTACTTTAGAGTCGCAGCCCGCTACCGACTCCCACGTGGAGTTGGCCATGCCACTGGAAACTCAAGGTATTGGAGCCTCGGATACTATTCCTTCAGATGGGTCCGGAGCCTCTGAGCAGGCACCGGCTTTTGAGGGTATATTCAGACCTAAACATCTTTGCATTAAGCCAACCTCAGCTTCAAAGGCAAAGACTAAAGCACCTTCTAAAGCAAATAAACAAACTCAAGAGCCACGTGGACAGGCCTCTATGCCGAAAAAACAGATGCTCAAAATGGCCGAAGACTTAATTACTTTGATCATGGGTTCCCATCCCCCTCCTGATAAGAGGCCTAGGCAAGAGACTGATTATGAATCTTCAGATCAGGTTTCTATTTCTTCTGATTCCTCTTCTGACCAGGAATATTCTTTACCCCCCTATGAGGATTCTGATGCTGAAGAATCTATTCCTTCTGCTTCTCCTGCAGAGGACTATTCTTTTGGGGAAACCTTGCATACCATGAGGGAGCATTTCTACTGTGAGAGCCAAGATTTTTCAGAATCTAAAAAGAGGCTCAGGGATTTCCTTTTACTACCTCAACACAGGCCATTAGCCATTCCACCTGTGTTAGATATTGTAGATGATGTGTTTTCAGTCTAGTCTTACCCCTGACTCCTTACCTCCAGCTCCTGTTAAGCCTGACAGATATTACAAGGTTCCTGACTCTCATAAATTCCTTTTTAAAAACCCTGCTTCAGACCCAGAAACTATTTCACAAGGTCCCAAAGGTGTTAAGGCTTCTGCTGCAAAAAACCCTACCCCCTCTGACAGAGATTCTAGGGCACTGGATAGATGGGCGAAAAAGGTTTACACATCTGCTACCTTGGCTATAAGGGCCTTAAACTGTCAGTTTCTTATGCTCAAATATCAGCAACGTCATGGCATTGCTTAAACAGAAAATGTTATTAAACTCTGAAAGTGCAGAAAACAAGGGAATGCAGGATTTATTGCATGCAGCTGAACAAGTTGGAAAGCATACTTTGCAATGTAGTTTTGATTCTTTGGAGGCCTCCTGCAGGGCCACAGTTACAGGTTCTGTAATTAGGAGGCATGCTTGGTTAAAGGAACAAAATCTGCCTGATCATGTCAAAGTTAAATTATTAGATGCACCTTTGCAGCATGATACTTTGTTTGGTGTTCAGGCAGAGGAGGTGCTAAAGAAAATGGAGGACAAAGCTAAATCTATGCAAACTGTCAAAGATTTTTTACAAGTACAGCCACCTAGGTTTAGTAGACACTGGCCTACAAAGAATTGGTTCTTTCCTATGTCAGACAGACCTCAAAGGGGCAGATCCAGATGCCCTAGAGGCAGATCCCAGGCGCAAGGTTCCTACAGGTCAAAGCAATGGGGTGCTTCTACCTCCAAAGTTGGAGAAGACAAATCACAACCATACAGGAAACAGTCCCAATGACTTCCCCCTGCCTGCACCAAGCACTTATCTCCTGGCAGCACCCTTAGGGGGAAAATTAGCACTATTTTCTCAAAATTGGCACATTATAACCCAGGACAAGTGGGTTCTAAATATCGTGTCACAAGGGTACAAGTTCCATTTCCATACCCTGCCAAAGGCAAACAACTGGCCAAATCTGTCAAAAAATCAATGGGCAGAGGCACAAAAACAAGTCTCATCCCTCATGGATATGGGGGCCATTCAACAAGTACCAGAGCAACAGCAGGGACAAGGATTTTACTCAAGACTGTTCTTGGTACCCAGAAAGGACAAGACCTGAAGACCAATACTGGACCTATCTATTCTGAACACATTCCTGGATATACCAAAATTCAAGATGATGACTTTGCAGCAGCTTCTGCCCATGCTGGGCAAGAACGCTTGGCTGGTAACTCTAGACCTAAAAGAGGCATACCTGCATGTCCCACTGCCTATGCTGGGCAAGAACGCTTGGCTGGTAACTCTAGACCTAAAAGAGGCATACCTGCATGTCCCAATCAGACAATTATGCAGAAGATACCTCAGATTCAAGGCAGGCACAATGTATTACCAATTCTCTGCACTGCCCTTTGGCTTATCTACTGTGCCCAGGGTCTTTACAAAGTGCCTGGCACCAGTAATTGCATTCTGCAGACAAAGAGGAATACAAATATATCCTTACTTGGACGACTGTCTAATTCAAGCAGAGAACAAGGACATTCTTCTACAGCATCTGGCGTACGTGCAAAGACTTCTAACATGCCTAGGGTACACAGTCAACGAAAATAAATCAAAACTAGTACCCTCTCAAGAGATAATAATCCTGGGTGCAAGCTTAAATACAACTGCCCAGATGGCTTATCTCATGCCAGACAAACAAAGGCAACTGACTACCTATTTCAAAATGTTGGCAACAAAGGCCCAGTTATCTGCAAGAAAAATTCTGCAGGCTTTGGGCTTTATGGCATCCTGCATCCTACTAATTCCATGTGTAAGACTACATATGAGGAAACTTCAGTGGTACCTAAAAAGTGTTTGGACTCAACATTGCCACAGCCTGGAAACAATGATTACTCTTATTCTCTGCCTACAACAGGAGTTTCGATGGTGGGCAAAGGCTTGTCACCAAAACAAGGGACAGCCATTCACATTCCCCCCTGCCAGACAGACAATAACAACGGATGCATCAGATTGTACCTGGGGGGCCCACATGGCAGGGAGATGCATTCAGGGCACATGGTCCTCAACCCAACTGCATCTACATATCAATCAAAAAGAGATGCTAGCTGTTCAGAATGCCCTGACAGCCTTCAAGGACCTACTTCAGCCGGACCGACTACTGATAAAGACAGACAACACCATGGTCATGTGGTATATAAACAAGCAGGGAGGCACACATTCTTACCCTTTTTGCAGACTAGCCATGACTTTGTGGGACACAGCATTGACTTACCAAGTACATCTGCAGGCACAATTCCTGCCAGGAAAGATAAATACTGTGGCAGACGAACTAAGCAGAAACCTCATGGATCCCCATGAGTGGCAGCTGGATCCACAAGTCTTCAGCATGATAACAAGGAAATGGGGATGCCCGGACATAGATCTGTTTGCCTCCCCTCACAACTACCAACTAAAAAAAATTCTGCACAAGAACATATCACAGACAAGCATGGAAAGTGGACGCCCTATCTTTCAGCTGGAAAAAACTATCAGTATATGCCTTTCCCCCACTGCCTCTCCTGCCCAAGGTACTCCTAAAGGCCAGACAGGAGAAACCAAAAATTATACTGATTGCCCCAGACTGGCCCCGCCAGTACTGGTTTCCAATTCTAAAGAACTTGTCTCAATGCCCAGCCTGGACCTTACCTCAAATACCTCATCTACTGTCCCAGCAAAACAATCAGATCCTGCACAGCCAACTCAGGACTTTAAACCTGGCAGCATGGTGGATAATGTAGTCATACAAAACACACCTCTCAGTAAAGCTGTGATGGATGTCATTTTGGAGGCCAGAAGGCCTAGTACTAGAAAATCTTATGCTGGAAAATGGAAGAGATTCTGTGTTTGGAATCAGGCACAAGGAACTGATACAGCTGTGCCAAATATTCCTCAGATTTTGCAATACTTAACTGAGATGCTGGACAAAGGCCTATCTTTTTCATCTATTAAAATTCATACCTCTGCCATTTCGGCTCATTACAATTCAGAGCCACCAATCTTTTCTCATCCCTTATTAAAACAGTACCTCAGAGGAGCCAAAAATTTAAGCCCTCCAAGGAGATCATCAATGCCTGCATGGAACCTCAACTATGTCTTGGAAAAACTCACCCTGCCTCCTTTTGAGCCAGCTGCTACTGCTGATATAAAGTTTTTATCTTGGAAAACAGCTCTACTCCTAGCAGTAACTTCTGCAAGATGAGTTTCAGAGCTACAGGCACTCATGACGGTGGAACCTTTTATCATTTTTTATCCAGACAGGGTCTCTGAGGACAAACCCAACATTTATGCCTAAGGTGGTGTCCAAGGTGGTGTCCAGTGTGACTCTTAACCAAACTATTCATCTGCCAACTTTATATCCAAATCCACAGAACAAGGGGGAAAATAATTCTGCATTCTTTGGATGTACACAGACAGCTTAGATTTTACTTGGACAGAACCAAAGTTTTCAGAAAGACAGAGCAATTACTAGTGGCATTTGCTGTGGGATCACAAGGAAAGGCCATCTCAAAGCAGACAATTTCAAAGTGGATAGGCCACTGCATTAGTTTCTGCTACTTACACCATGGCAAGCCAGTGCCTAAAGGCATTAGGCCACATTCAACCAGAGCTGCAGCCACTTCAGAAGCCTTTCTCAGGGGAGTACCAACCAAGGACATTTTAGAGGCTGCTACTTGGAGTTCAGTGCACACCTTTACAAAGCACTATCATCTGCCACTCCGCTCTAAATCCAGGGCAGGCTTTGCCACTGCAGTGCTGCAGGGCCTCTTGGCCACCCCTAATGCTGTTTAGCTCCAGCCTCCCATCCATAGCTTTGGGACTCTACCCAAATGTAATGACTGCAACAGTGAAACACGAAGAACATAGTACAGTTCTGTACACTTACCATAAATGTAGAAGTTCGAGTGTATTCACTGTTGCAGTCCAGGTTACCCACCCGCCATCCCCCTGTCATTCTGGAGTTTATCTTTCCTTCTCTATTTTTTACAACCTATGTGGTGTATTTGCTTGTAGATGAAGGTAAAGTTTATATTGATGCATGTATATAGATGTATATATATATTTTTCTACCTTTTTGGGGGCACCTGACATCTGGGGCAAGAAAAACTAAAGAAAATTGCATCGGCCGCATCTTTTATACTCCTGACGACCTGACATCAGGGAAGGGGTGACAGCAGCCGACGCAGGACCCAGGACTTTGGAATTCAGGCCGACTGAGGGCAACCTGCCAGTAGGATTACCCAAATGTAATGACTGCAACAGTGAATACACTCGAACATCTACATTTATGGTAAGTGTACACAACTGTACTTTTCCCTTTCTGTGGCCTTTCTGGTACACCCTTCTTGGGCACTGGATCCAAATCCAGATCTCTTGTCTCATTCGTCCGAAATTCATCATCTGGACATTCAACCCCTAAAACTAACCGCATGGTTTCTTCCCTTCCATTGATGATGGGTCAGTCCAGGCTTTCATCCCAAGTGGTCCATATTCTTACTTTTTTCATAAACCATCCACTAGGAAAGTTTACAGAAGTAAATGGAAAAGATTTTGCATGTAAGCTTCAGAGAGGAATTTAGATCCTTTTTAACCCCTCTATCAGCAGTATTAGATTCCATTGCCTGTATTTTCAGAAATGAAGCTAATTATTCGGCTGTCAGTGTTCAGCTAGCAGAGATCTCAAACTTCCATAATGGAGAGAGTCACACTTCCTTAACCTCACTCAAACTGTGGAAAGCTTTCCTGAGAGGTATCTTTCTTCTTAGACCCCCCCCCCAATCAAGGATCCCACTTTCCCTTAGGACATGACTGTCTTGCTGCAAGCCTAGACCCAAGCTTCCTTTGAATCTGCTGCAAATGTGGACTTAAAACTTTTGATCTGGAAAACAAATTTCCTGGTAGCAATTACTTCAGCTAGAATGGTGTCAGAGCACCAAGCCCTGTCTTTTCAACCTCCAGACATTATCTTCCACAAGAACATGCACCAACCCCTTTGTGCCTAATGTAGTTACACAGACTTCACTTCATCAGAATATTAATCTATCAGTCTTTTTCCCAAATGTTTCAAATAAAGGAGAATACATACTTCATTTGTTGGATGTTGACAGGCAAATTGGATTTGCTTTCCAGAGATAGAGTGGCCTTCAGTTTTGCTGTCCTCTGGAGCATCCTGTCATGAGACTGCCCATGGAACTAAGTAGCTGGAGACTCTGTCCCATCAGTTGAGGAATGGATGGGAAAGGCAGTATCAGGTATGAAAAGTATGTACTTACTATAATGATATTGATCTGTGTTGTTTGTTTCCCTCCTTCTTCAACTCCCCTCCCTTCTTCTGCCTTCCATTTCATGAAAACGTTTTCTTTTGGCTTCTGGTATGACTGCGTGGGCTGCCATTGGTACAGAATTACATACTTTTGTGGCTCCAGTGTAGATATTCCTCTACTTTGTATATAATGATACATATTTATACTTTGTGTTGGTTTTGCAGAATTCTAGGGCAAACAGTATATGAGGTAATGTTGGAGACAGCAGGAAATTATGGGTAAGGGGAGGAGCCTGAGCTACGGATCCTAACTGTGGAAAAAGCAGCCAAAGTCAGATACAAGGTCAGATCATAAACCCTTCAGTTGATGAAGGATGAAAACAGAGAACACATCTATCATTATGTTAAGTATATAACTCTCGGTTCCAGCATATGTAAGTGCCAATAAGGGCTACTGTGTTGTATGATCCTCATAATAAGTAGGTTATTATTTACTCAATTTTTGAGCATATCAAGGGCAGCCAGTATACTATATATCATATTATTTGTATCTGTGTAGATTTTGTATATATATATTTTTATGCTTTTTGTAATTTAGTGGTAATACCATGATTTACTTGTTACCATTTGTTAATCAGGGTAAGTGGGCTAGTTTGTGGATCGTTTTCAAACATGATCAGAGCCACAAAGGCAAGAGTAGACAAGTAAAAAAAATGGTACTTGCGTATTATCGCAACCACGTTCTGATTGTCTCGCAGCCAGGTTAGAAATCTGTCATAAATCTTGACATTATGGACAAACAAGTTACTGTCCTTAATGTCATGATTTCTGACAGATTAGTAACCTGGATGCAATATTTTACTGTTCTGGAAATCGGAGTTGAGACGAGCCCAGTAGTATGTGAAAAAAATGTACTGGCTACTTCTGGAACTCGGTTGAGAAAACCAAGAAATTCACTCCATCAGCTTTCCCTTTCCATCCTGTACATACCATGCTGGCCCCCGGGAGTGTTATCCTGTGTTTTGTGTGCTTACTGCTAAAAGTTTCATGTCTGCAGACGTTACCTTTTACCCCCTTTTTTTGGCTGGTGTCAGGACCTTCAACCTTTACAACATTTCTGGGGAAGGGAATGTGCTGCAAATGCGGGTCATTACATCTGTTGAAAATGTCATCACTTGAAAGGAGTACGTCTATGTATTTTCTGGCTGGATATTTGGGTACACGGCCGACAGAAACACAGTTGTAGTCATTCCTGAAGTACATATTTTCAACTGTGCTTACATATGCAGAGGTAGTTCTGTAATTGTGATTTGGAGTAGATACTCCGTTTACGTGGTTTTGCTGTGTTCTGCTTGCACGGTTGTGTCGAGGGTTTCATTTTAAAAAAATATTGCCGATGGATGTCCTGCTGGAAAAGGAATTTGGGTCTTAGTAATGCTCCCTGGTGTTACCCAGTCATTATCCACCACCCACCCCTGCCAAAACAGAAACACTCGTTTGCCCATAATGCCAAGAAGCATGACACATTCAGAATGTGGTTGCAATAATACGTAAGTACCAAAAAATATATGTAGGAAATTTAGCACAGCTAGTCAACCAATACATTTTAGGAAATGGAAGGAAATCAGAGTACTGGGAAATTACACGCATAATAATGGGAAGAATGTACAAACGCCACATAGTGACTGGATATCTAGACTGATCCTTGGAACCCTAGACTGTGAAGCTATGAGGTCAGCTGTTAAAAAGTATATTTTTGTTTTCATTTGGAAGCTTTGTTGTTATAAGGTGGTATTTGTGTATTGAGATGTAGTATGTGTGTGTGTACATTGATGTAAGGAATTGGAGGAAAAGAAGGAAGAACAATGAGAAAAACAAAGACCAAAAGGTAAGGAATGAAGATATGGGGAAAGGAAAGAACATGATTCTTGAAAGGACTGGACTAGAAAGAAAGAAAGTAAGGCAGAAAGATGGTTTATATACAGTACTAGTTTTACAAACTGAAGGCATTACAGGGATTTCCTCTATCCCTCCTTAGTGTCATATTTTGTGACTAGGGTATCTTAGGAGGATGGGATTTCATCCGTGTCTATGCAGTTGTGGGGAATGTATTAAGTTTAGGACTGTGCACAGTTATTGCAGTTGTTAATGTTTCTCTTAATGAATTAAATGGGGCTTATAGAAAAATGTACGAACAATTAAATTATATTTTTTTGGAAAGACGGATTAACTTGGACTTATATAACTATTTGAATATAACTACCCCAAGAATTCCTGTCTTTTTTGGAACCCCTAAAATCCACAAAAGTATATTTGACCCCCCCCATGCGCCCATTAGTGGATGGAAGGGATTCCATTACTTCTGCATGTGCGACCTATATAGATTGAGCTCAAGGACATCTTAGGAAAAGAATCACAAATATGTAAAGATTTGTGGTCATTTTTACAATTTATGAATGATATTCAATTTGACCATAATGATATCTTGGTAACAATAGATGTATGTGATCTTTATACAGTAATTCCACAGACCATAGGTTTAGAATGAGTTAATGAGATGCTTATCCATCATAAAGATGGACACGAGACAACTAACCTTATGGAACTACTAGAAATGGTGTTGAGCAATAATTTTGTTACTTTCAACAAGAGGTATTTCCTGCAGAAAAAAGGCATTGCCATGGGGTCACCTTGTGGGGGAGCCTATGCAAACATGGTGATGGCCTATTGGGAAAGGAATTTTATATTCAATTCCAAGTTTAAGACATGCTTAAAGTCATACCATAGATTTCAGGATGACATCAGTATTATATGGACAGGGGCACAGGAGTTATTGAATTAATTTCTTATATATATAAATGGCACTACTGTGTTTTTGCTGTTCACTTGGGATATCAATGCTGAATATATGAATTATTTGCATGTTCACCTAGAAAAAGACAGGGTTAATGAGATGTACACAGCTGTCATCCATAGGAAAGCAACCTTTTCCAATTGTTTCTTACATTATAGTAGTTCAAATCCAGAGCACCAAAAAAGATGTGTTGTCAAAGGACAACTTGTTAGGGTGGCCCGAATGGTAAAGAAATATGATGAATTTTTGGATGAAAGTCTTACTCTGCGTACTATGTTTTTTAATAGGGAATATCCTAGTAAATTTGTAGATGCATTGATTCAGGAAGTAACCAGTAAAAGATTGAATGGTCATTTTAAACCTATCTTGGATCAATCCATGATCACCCATGACATCATCAGTCAGATTTATAGTGATGTGTCTGTTGTGCAGTAAAACAAAATTGTGGAACACATAAGTCTGACTTTACCAAAGCCCTAGTTATTACGTTTACTCAGGATCATAAGTTAATTAAAGATGTATTTGTAAAAATTGGTCTATTTTAACAGAAGACCCCTATATAAGGAACCACATGAATGAGAAACCAAAAATTGTGTACCTGAAAGGCAAGAGTTTTAAGAATATTTTTAAACAAACCACCTATATGCCTGTCCAATTGAATTTAGACATGATAAGGTGTGGGGCATGTCATTGGTGCTATAAATTAAACAATGGTGACAATTTTTGTCTAAGAAGTATAAGATATTCTTTGAAAGGCAAATACAACTGCAAGTCTAAGGCAGTTGTGTATTTAGCTGTGTGCAACTCATGTCCAGTATTTTATATTGGAAAAACTGAGAAATGCCTTGCCCAAAGAACATATGAACAGGAGTATGCTGTAAAGAAAAATAATCCAAATAATGCTTTAGCAAAGCACATTTGTGAATGTAATAGTCACCATTTTTCTTATATGGCCGTTGACCATTTGAATGTTGAAGAAAAACAACCATGGGGAGTGCACTTAGAGCTAAAAGAATTAAAATGCCAAATCAGAGTACAGGCAGATAATTGGCCTGGAATCAATGAACATAGCTCTATTGCACCAGTTTTAAAACTGAAGGCCCTGCAAAGAAAGAAAATTAATTAATTAATTAAGATGCAATTCCTTATGAAGTTGTCTTATTTTTCTAATGTATGCACTTCCTATGCATTGTCTATGTAATTTTATGATTTTTTACATGATTTTTACATGGATTTATAATGTATTCATATGACATATTTATAATGATATTGTAACTTTCCATTTATAGTCATATTTATTATTTGATATATTTATAACACTTTTAGGGACATATGAGTAAATCCAACATATTTTACTATTTTTAATATATATTTTTAACAGTACTTAATACATCTACTTAATATTTATTAGGTTATTACATATGCATGTCAATCATACTGAGGGTCCAATGAAAAATGAAGTGGCAGTACAAAAGGATGTGATGTAACAATTTTTAAAATGTCTGATGATGTTTAACATGGTTTTAAACGAAAGCGCTAACACAGTGATTTATTTTTGTTAATAAAGTGTCTTTTGGAACTGTTGGATTTGTGGTCTTTAGCTGTGGCGACTGAGCTACATTTGCCCTTCTTATTTTATTTAGTTTGTGCTTGTTTTTCATTAGTTCGCAGTTGTTAATGTGTTTGGACTGGTATATTAGTTTGGTAGTTTTTGCTGATGTCTCACATTAATTGGTTTTCTAGCTTGGTTGCTGACTGAACTGATTTCTTGGCATTGTCTTCACGACCTTTGTACTTCCACGTGGGTTTTAGCCAGGGGGTCCACATTCATCTAAACGAAATTCAGATAGGCTGAATGGGAAATCAGTCAAATTGTGTGTAGGAATGCATAAAAATACATCTTGTGTTCATAGGTTCATAGGTTCATACTAGGCTATCTGCCCTGGGGCAATTATAAGCCTAGCCCGATTCTATATGGCTTACGCCACCCCTTGATTTGAGTATACTGTGCCCTTTTTAAGGTTTAGTTTACTGTGCCTCTGTCTAATAGTGACACGGGAGTAATCCCTGGGACAAACCTACGATCCCCCATCCACCTATCGAGATTCTTCTTGAAGAGATTCAGTGAGGTGCTCTGCCTCACATGAACTGGAATTCTATTCCAGAGTGAAGGGAGCCTCTGGGTTATGAACCTGTCCCTCCAGCAAGTTCTATTTATTTCTGTGCTGAGGTTCAAGTCCCTCGAGCGTGTGGCTCTAAGGGATTTAGATTTACTGAGGTGGAGCATGTCCATTAATTCTGGATTTGACATAGCTTTGTATGTCAGGCATAGATCGCCTCGAAGTAGGCGGTATGCAACTGAGTAGAGCTGGAGTTTTTTTAACCGAGCAGCATATTGCATCTGTTTGAGACCCTTGATCCTCTTGGTGAGATACTTTTGGGGCCTTTCTAATTGCTGCAGGTGTCGGGTAAGGTACATCCCAAAAGGGGCATTGTATTCTATGATGGGTCTGATGAGGGATGAATAAAGGGGCACGATTACCTGTCTTGATCTAGATGTGAAACCCTTCGTGATGAGGTGGGCTATGTAGAAGGTCTTTCTAACCACTTTGGCAATGTGGTTTTCAAAGGAGAGATTGCTATCAACTTGGGTCCCCAGGTCCCTAATAACTTTCTCTGTACTTAATGGGTTTCCGCCTGTGTGGTAATTTGTGAGCACGTTGTTTTTGCCAAAGGGTATGACTATACATTTTTTGGCATTTAGCTTTAAACCATGGCGCTGGCACCAGTTATCTGTCTCTGTGAGACCTTTTTGAAGGATGTTTGTGTCAGCTGGAGAGTTGATTATGGCGCCCAGTTTGCAGTCGTCTGCGAACTTGGTGAGCCATATTCCTCCCACGTTTGCCTGTACCTCAGAAAAGTATATACCGAACAAGAGTGGTCCCAGGACAGAACCCTGTGGGATGCCATTTGTGACCGGTTTCGAGTCGGACATGGCTCCAGCAACTATAACTCTGTGGGTTCTGTCTTTGAGCCAGTTTGTGACCCATCTTGTGACATAGGGGTTTATATTTAAGCTGGATAGCTTATCTACGATGCCCGAGTGGGGTATTGTGTCAAATGCCTTTGCAAGGTCCAGATAGGCTGTGTGGACTACCTTCCCTTCATCTATGGCTTTGGTGACTGTTTCGAAGAAGTCAACCAGGTTCAAAAGGCAGGAACTGCCCTTGACAAAGCCGAACTGGGTAGGATCTAGTGTCTGTAGGTCCCCAATGTCTTTGTTTATGAGCTCCATGATGATCCTCTCCATAGCCTTGCAGACTAAGCTAGTCAGGCTTATGGGGCGATAGTTTCCAGGGTCCGTAGAGGCTCCACCTTTGTGGAGTGGGACCACTGTTGCTGTACGCCATTCTGTGGGCACATATCCTGTAGTGAGGCTGAGATTGTATAGCTGTTTTATTTGAGGGATTAGTTCCTCTTGGAGTTCATGTAGGACGCAACCTGGGACGCCATCTGGTCCCATGGAAGCAGTGTTTTTTGCTTTGGAGAGGGCAGCCTTCACCTGAGCATCAGAGATGTTTGGGAGGCAGCCCTCTGCCAGGATAGATACTTGCTCTTTTGGGAGGGGAGGGTGGAGAAGTTTGCACTGAACCTGTCTACCAGGATATTGGCGATGTCTGTGGGTTCAGTGTATTTTTTGTCATTTAGAATCAACTCAGAACAAGTCTGGGAGTTGCATCCCAGGTTTCTAACATAACTATAAAAAGCCTTATGATTGTCTTTGGTGTCCTGTGCAATTTTTCTGTCGAAACTGGCCTTGGAGGATTTTATGAGGGATCGTAATTTTTTGCTAGTACTGATCAGAGATGCCTTCCCTATTAGGGATTTTGCTCTATCATGTAGTAGCTTCCTCCTTCTGTTGTACAGTTTATTTATGGCAGGGGTCCACCAGACTGGACGCCTGCCCTTGGATGATTGGGTCTTGGTTTTGTTTGGGATAGCAATTGGAATGATATCCCATCTACCTTATGTTTACTGCCTGCTGGGATAACCTGCAACTCGTAGGGACCCTCAGTAAGGTAAAATGGATATCAAAAAATGGAATGAAAATTACAAATACAGTTTCAAAGACCCTTACAGGGTATCTTTGTATAATAAATGCCTTCATAAACAGCATTTGTCAACTGTTATATTTAACTACAGGAGTGTTCAGATTTCAAGTTTTGTTTCCCATGTTTTTAAATCCTCTCAGTAGCAGGCTGTGCCTGCAAATGGTCTCTTGTGATCAGTGTATTACCCTGGTAAACAAACTAAATAAAATAATTATGTAAAGGTATTTTAAGGATATTGTGTCCAGACGTGTGCAGGCACTCTGTAAATGTAGAACAGATAAATAAGTCACATGAATGATCAACTAAAACTTTTTGGCCTGGTCCTTAAAACCACTAGCAGCTTCAGGGTGGATATAAATGAACAGAGTGCATACACAGGAATTGCAAATTCCAAGAAATGATTCGATATAACCATGCACACAGACATAGGTGATAATTGTGGTTTTGTGTCAACAGCTGTGTAGGAAACATCTTCATTATTCTGTAAGGATTTAAGGATTTCTGTTTGATTTGATCACATTTTCAGTATGAAGATGACCTTGTCCATGAAGAAGAATAAAGTTAAAATTCCTATTATACAATGACCCCCCCCCATTAATATTCCAAAACGTGCACACTGATTGGTCAGCATGCACGTTGTAAATCAGACTTATAGTAATGGGAAAAGGTCCAGTTGCCCGGACATTTTCCATTAATATGTCTTTTTTTACAGCAACGGAGAACACAATATCTCCATTGCTTTTTACACACTGTCTCGCTATGTTAACGAATTTAACATAGCGAGACAGCTTTAAAAAAAGTAATGGAGATCTTCCTATCTCTGTTGCTTTTTTTAAAGCTGTCTCGCTATGTTAAATGGGTTTAACATAGCTAGACAGCTTTAAAAAAAGCAATGGAGATTCTCCATTGCTTTTTTTAAAGCTCTCTCGCTATGTTAAACTCCTTTAACATAGCGAGACAGTTTGTAAAAAGCAATGGAGATCTTGCTTTCTCCATTGCTTCCGCCCACAGCTCTGATGTACTGCGTAAGCATACGCATGTGCAGTACATCAGAACTGCCTCAGAATACCAGACAGCTGCAGAAGGGCAGCAAGGAGGCATTATACAGTGCCATTATTTAAGAAAAGTATTTTTTTCCCTTAAATAATGTCATTGTATAATAGCAGAAACCCACTTCTAGGTGTAATGTTGATTTACCCACGGTTGTTTTTGTTTGGCCACTCAGGCTTCGCCCTTGTGACCAAACCACATCAACCGTGGGTAAATCCAGCATTACCCACACCCAGGCGTGGGTTATTGCTATAATATGCATAGCCTTGCAGTTCTGCAGCTCTTGATAAAGAGATTCAACGGTCTGAATACATAGCATAAAGCCAGACATTAAAAGTGACCACCTGCATGCTTTTTATTTCATGTCCTGCACCTTGTTGAAAAATGCATAGAGAAAAAGTGGATGGTTGAAGGATAACTTCCTTTTTCTAATACTGTTTTAGAAAATATTATACTCCTTCGTAAAAACATGTTGTTTGGCTACTCTGCACTGTTATGTATGGAGGGTATTGGACTGATCCACAGAGATCTATTTAAGACACTGTCTGGGAGCAATGTCTAGTTAGGTGAGTTGATTAGAGTCCACAACAAGCAAATGGAGGCTGAGGAAGTCAAACATTGGACTACAAGATGAGATGCGTTAATATCACACAGCCTTCCCCCTCTGTCCTAATTGTTAGACACACACACACACACACACACACACACACACACACACACACACACACACACACACACACACACACACACACGCTGCCTTTCTGTCTTACCCTTGGAAAACAAAGTACAAAATTAAGTTAAAATCTTCAGTGTGCAGTATATGTGCAATGGAAATGCAGACTGTATCCACCATTAGTGTTACATTGATTTGTTTTGCTTTTCAGTGATTAAATATTTACACTAGACTAAACAGTTGCTTATTGTCAAGTGCATCATTGGAGATCAAAGTGACACAGTATAAATGCAGACTGACAAAACAGAAAACCAGTGGTGAATGCATATACAATTATTTAGGTGTGGGAAAAAGTTTAACAGTGGCTAGGGCATATTTTATCTATCTGTCTGTCTATCTATCTATCTATATATCTATCTTTCTTTCTTTCTTTCTGTCTCTCTATTTATTTTTCTTTTATTAAAAAGGTAAGTTGCGTGGCCCAAAGCAGAGATGATCATTTTGTCAGTGACAGGTGAAAAGACAGGAGATTATACTTGTTAAAGAAGTCTACTTGTTAAACCACTGAGTTTTAAGTAACGTAATGATGTACACGGTACACCAGGACATAGGTCTTATTATCTCCACATAGGCAATGAGTGATAAATCTGATAATGTATTTTGTCACAGGTCGCACCTAGGCCCAGGCTTCTGCAATGTATGCTTTTCCCAAGTGAAGCTAGTCTAAATAAAATTGAGTTTATATTTTAAGTGCACTGATTAGATTAATTTTCTGTCTTGCTGCTTTCTTCCTTATTCAGTTAACATACTCAAGGTAACTCACATCTTATGCACATTTCTGTTTTAGCTGGGCAGCCATTTTCTTCATATTTATGCCAGTCAAGTGATTTGCCGTGAGAGAGAAAAGCTGTGGCATCAGCTTAATAGAAAGAAGCAGACATATTAGTTGGAACAAACATTTTTACTAATTAACTTTGATAGAAATAATTAACTGAAAAGAAAAAAAATTGAGAAACTGTACATATTACCAGTGTCGTCAGTTTTAATACTGCTGTGCAGACAACTTTTATTGTAGATGACATCTGTAAAAAGCATAAAAGCAGCAATTAACAAATAACCATGTGATTAAGTTTGGCTTTAGCTAGTCAGTTATGATGAGGTTAGAATCACAGTGGGATTGATTTAGGCTTTACCGAATCAGCTATGATGATACTGGTATTATTAAGTCATCATGTCATTAATCTGATAATAATACCTGCACCATACAACCACTTCAAATACTAATGGTAGAGCTGGCAGTTCAGGTCTAACACTAATATTTTCGGTGTGCATTATAACAACTTCCATCGTCTGATGAGCAGACAACAGTGCTTTGTATTTCTTTCTTTCCACATTTTGATGTTTACATGTTAAAAGGTGTGGTTGTTTAGTATGGTCTGATAAATTTGTCATTTTTTTCTGTTTTAAACTAGTTTGCAGAAAACGCCTTCCACTATGGGAAAATTTACAGCTTTGTTTACTGCAACATCCATAGCTGATGTTTACTTTAGCTGTATATTTCCAGTGTTTTCATTCTGAAGCATCCTACATGGTGAAACTGGCAGAGAATAAATTGTTCATGTTTTCTGCTATTTGCTTGTTTTTCTTAAAGTGAAAATATCGATTAAGTAATCAGAACAAAACACAAGATTTGTGTCATGGCTGCATATAATAAAATGCCAGAGGGAAATGATGATAGCTGTTTGCATAATAGTAACAGTAGTAACATATGTTTTTTGAGATCTACGTACAGAAGGCCTTTTACCTGTGTAAACTTTATTATTGGTGTTTTTTTAAGAATCTCTCCTTGCTGTAAAGTTAGCCTGTTTTGACTAGTTGCCTGTCTACTTAACAGATTATAGACAGAGTTGAGAGTATGTACTAATAAAGCTGCAAGCCTGTTGGCTGTCACAAAAATTTCAGAGTCCATCCCAAAACTTTGACTTGGTCAGGCGATCATTTGCTAGGATTTATTTTCGGAGCAGTATGCCATCTTTCACCACCTTTAACTCGTGTCATTGACATCCCTTAGCAAGCTATCCCCTGATACTGCCCTCTGCTTCAGGGATGCAAGAGTTTTTCTTGTCATGGGTGCACAGCGTGTTGGCAAATTGCTCCTCACGTTAGCTGAGGTGATTCTTCTAGCATTGCTGTGTCTGCGCTGCTGTGGCACCCAGCTGTGCATCTGTGAAATTGTGGGATTTCTCTATGTCCAGCCTTACAGATGTTGAGTAGCTGCTAAGCAGAGATGTAAAACAACAGTCTCCTGCTCCTCCAGACAAAATTGCATAGTCATGTGGAGATAGAATTGTTCATCACCTAGCTGATATAAAAAAAAAAAAAAAAAACATTCCTTATCTTGTTCCATATATGCTGTTGATATCCCTCCATATTACAAGAAGTAGGATACGTAAACTCATGACTAACTGAATCACTGAGATAGATAGTAGCGGTTTCTACAGCTCTTTACAAGGGAAAAGGAATTTCTGCTGACCCTCACCACCGAAATAAAGCTCACTGGTGGTGAAATTCATTGGGAGGTTTTGCTAAATGAAGTATACAGACTGGCTGCAACCAGAAGGGACTTCACAGTGCCAGTATACATGCAGCAAATGCTACAGTTAGTCTGCATTCACATGCCTGACGTACTGCAGTCTGCTAAAGGAGTAAAAAAGATATGTAAGTGGTTGAAGGCTCAGTAAAATGTGGCTCATATTATGCAGTAATATTTTACAGAAACTGAAATGCTCCTTTGCATTTTCCTGTACACAAACCAGACTTGTTTTATTCTAAATAAGAACTTTAGGCTTATTTTACCTATGATTTAGTTTTATTTGCTAGCTTCTTGTAATTCACAGAAGTTACACTGAGAAGTGACTCTTATAATGTGTGTGGAACTCAAACCAGCAAAACTGGTGATTTCTTGTACACACTGTAAAAAACACAAAATCAGAAGGGTTACTAATACACAAGAATAACCTGACTGCATAGCAAATTTATACGAATTATTCAGTGTTAAGATAAAGTATGTAATAAAAAAAAATAGCAGTATTATACCCCTCCATTTCAAATTAACTAGCATCATGGACATTCACGGCAGTGTTGGAGTGACTGTCTTTTGACGACGGTAAAAAGGTGACATCATGTTTAACCAAAGAATAGACATTTTCTGCCCCAATTTTTTGTGCTGTGCATGTGTGTGTGTGTGTGTATGTACATATGTATGTATGTATGTATACCTAAATATATGTGCATATATGTTTGTGTGTGTGTGTTTATATGTGAATATATAGATATATATATATATATATATATATATATATATATATATATATATATATATATATATATAGATATATATATATATATATATATATATATTCTATATTAGAACCGCGAAAGTCCTGTTCACCGAAGACGTAAACACTGGCACATATTACATGAACCACAAATACACCGAACACCCTAAACTGTGAAATTCAAAAACTTGAATCGTCATAGTTGTCCAGCCCCTCCGCCCACTACATACTACCTACCCAAATAAAATAAATAAACCACATACATACACTAACCAACACCCTACTTCTAACCCTAAACTAAACCCTACTTCTAACCCTAAACTAAATCTTGCATATACTACCATCTATGCACTTACCTTAACCTGCACCCTAACCCTAAGGTCCGTAACTATCGCACACTTACCTTACGGAGCTATGCCGCAGAAGGGCCAACCATGACGATTCGACATTTCGGATTTTGCACTTCAGGGCGATCGGTGTTTTTGCAGTTCGATGAATACATGTCATCGTTTCCATATTCGGGTAAGTGGACCTTTGCGGTTTTAATAGAGAGCCAGTATGTCGAACAGTCACAGCCCTTAAGGCTAAACAACACACCTGATACACTTGTAATAGGTGACTCTATCGTCAGGCACACTGATGTCCTGCTCACCAGGCTGAACAAGGAGAAGGTCACGGTGAGCTGCCTGTCAGGAGCTAGGATCCGCCACATAACACAAGCACTCAGGTCACTCCAAGGCAAGTACAAATATGACTCAGTCATTGTCCATGCTGGTGTGAATGACCTGAGACGTACCTCCCTGGACTACATGAAAAGAGACATAGAGGCTACTCTCTGAGCATGTAGCCCAGGCCGGTTTGACCCTGACCTTGAGTAGCATCTTACCCTCACCAAGAATGATGCCACAATATGAAGACAAGATGATCAATTTCAACAATTGGCTTAAGTACTGGTGTCATTCAAAGGGGATCCAATGCCTGTCAGCCTGGGATGACATGCTCGACAAGCCACGATGCTTCGCTAGGGACGGCTTGCACCTGTCACCCCTGGGCTTTCGGATATTGGCAAAGGCTCTTGCTACCCCCATAGTGCCTTTTTTAGGCAAGGCTCAAAAGTCAAACCCACCTCCATAGGTATCACAAGGGATAAGAAACTAAGAGTAATGCTACTCAATGCCAGAAGTCTAAACCTCAAGATGCATGCACTCAAAACTCTCCCTAGCATGGAGAACATCGATATCTGTGCAGTAACAGAAACCTGGTTCAAGGCTCCTGAGAGCACCCCAGCACTACCAAGTTATACCTCATACCATGCTTTTCGGCCCCAAAACTTGGACCGAACCACAAAAGGAGGGGGAGTATCAATATTCGTCAAAGATACCCACACCTCCAGGTTGATGGCACAGCACGAAGCATCAGAGACTATCCATGTGCAACTAAAAGTGGGTAAAACTGCCTTCCAGTTTATAGCCTGCTACAGACCAGCCTCCCAAACCCAGGAATCCCACTCGGCCTTCCTGAGAACACTGGAAAATATGAAGGTCTCTCCAAACACCCCTATATTGAGAGACTTCAACTACCCAAACATAGGGGGCGGCACAGTGGTGCAGTGGTTAACATTGTCACCTCACAGCAAGAGGTTCTCTGGTTCGATTCTCGGCTGGGGTGCCTTCTGTGTCCACATTCCACTCCGCTGAAAACAGGCTCTGTGGAACCTAGTCGGACTTTCCCGGTCAACAAATGATAAATAAATAAATAAATAAAAAATAAAAAATAGACTGGGAGCATTACTCTAGCTCCAACACCCTAGCCCAAAGGTTCCTAGAATTTATAAACTCAAATGCTATGGAACAACTTGTTACCACTCCCACAAGAGGGGAAAACATACTGGACCTGATCATCACCAACATGGGGACTCTATGCTCCAGACCAGAAATGTATCCCTCACTGGTAAGATCAGACCATAAACTAATCTCACTGGATAGTCACATCCCGATACCACCCCCTGCCCAGAAAACCACAGTGAAAAATTTCTCTAAAGCAAATTTCACACTCCTCAAAACCGAGGTGGAATCCTTCAAAGCCCCGGCCTCACGGAAAATACGCCCAGACTGCAGAATCCTTTATAAACGCATTCTATGAACACCTTCAGGAATGCATGGATCTTGCAATCCCAAATAAAACCAAGACCCAATCCTCCAAAGGCAGACGTCCTGTCTGGTGGACCCCAGCCATAAACAAACTATACAATAGAAGGAGGAAGCTACTACATGATAGAGCAAAATCCCAAAAAGGGAAGGCATCTCTGATCAGTATTAGCAAAAAACTACAGGCACTCATAAAATCATCTAAGGCCAGCTTCGAGAGAAAAATTGCACAGGACACTAAGGGTAATCACAAGGCTTTCTTTAGTTATGTTAGGAACCTGGGTGGGAATTCCCAGATATGCTCAGAATTAGTCCAAAATGACAAAAAATACACCGAACCCACAGACATTGCCAACATCCTAGCTGACAGGTTCAGCGCAAACTTCTCCCCCCCTCCCCACCAAAAGGGCAAATATCTATCCCAGCAGAGTTCTTCCCCCCTGACATCTCAGATGCTCAGGTAAGAACCGCCCTCTCCAAAGCAAAAAACACAGCATCAATGGGATCAGACGGTGTCCCGGGCTGCGTCCTACATGAACTCCAAGAAGAGCTAAACCCAAACGTAAAACTACTGTTCAGTCTCAGCCTTACTACAGGATATGTACCCAAAGAGTGGTGTACAGCAACAGTGGTCCCTCTCCACAAAGGTGGTTCCTCAACAGATCCTGGAAACTATCGCCCCGTAAGCCTGACTAGCTTGGTCTGCAAAGCTATGAAAGGATCATCATGGACCTCATAAATAAAGATATTGGGGACCTACAGACACTGGATCCTACCCAGTTCGGCTTTGTTAAGGGCAGATTCTGCCTCTTAAACCTGGTCAATTTCTTTGAAACAGTCACCAAGGCTATTGATGAGGAGAAGGTGGTCCACACAGCCTACCTGGACCTCGCAAAAGCCTTCGATACAATACCCCACTCAGGCATTATAGATAAGCTCACCAGCTTAAATATAAACCCCTATGTCACTAGATGGGTTGTAAACTGGCTCAAGGACAGAACCCACATGGTTAGAATTGCTGGAGCCATGTCAGACTCCAAACCAGTTACAAGTGGCATCCCACAAGGCTCAGTCCTGGGACCTCTCTTGTTCGGTATATATTTCTCAGAGGTACGGGCCAACACGGAAGGACTGTGGCTGACCAAGTTCACAGATGACTGCAAACTGGGCGCCATAATCGACTCTCCAGCCGACACAAGCATCCTACAAAAGGGCCTCATAGAAACAGACAACTGGTGCCAGAGCGTTGGCCTCAAGCTAAATGCCAAAAAGTGTATAGTCATCCCCTTTTGCAAAAACAAAGTGCCCACAAATTACCACATAGGTGGTAATCCATTAAGTACAGAAGAAGTAATTAGGGACCTGGGGACCCAAGTTGATAGCAATCTCTCATTTGACAACCACGTGGCCAAAGTGGTTAGAAGAACATTTTATATAGCCCACCTAATCATGAAAGGATTCACATCTAGATCAGGGGAGGTCATTGTGCTTCTTTACTCATCCCTCATCAGGCCCATAATTGAGTACAATGCCCCTTTTGGGATGTACCTTACCAGACACCTGCAGCAACTGGAAAGACCCCAAAAGTACCTCACCAAGAGGATAAAAGGGCTCAAACAGATGCCATATGCTGCCCGGTTAAAGAAACTCCAGCTCTACTCAGTGGCATACCTCCTGCTCAGAGGCGATCTGTGCCTGATGTATAAAGCCATGTCCAACCCGGAATTAATGGACATGCTGCACCTCAGAAAATCCAAATCCCATCGAGCTATGCGCTCGAGAGACTTGAACCTCAGCACTGAAATAAATAGGACATGTTGGAGGGGCAGATTCATAACCCAGAGGCTCCCTTCACTCTGGAATAAAATCCCAGTCCAGGTTAGGCAGAGTCCCTCATTGACTCTCTTCAAGAGGAATCTTGATGAGTGGATGGGAGATCGTAGGTTTATCCCGGGTATCACTTCTGTGTCACTGTTAGACAAAGGCACAGTATACTAACCTCGAAAAAGGGCATAGCAAAATTAATTTAAAATGGGTGGCGAAAGCCAAACACAACACACTGTGGCTAGGCTTATAAATGCCCTAGGGCAGATAGCCTAGTATGACCCTATGAACCTACATATATATATATATATATATATATATATATATATATATATATATATATATATATATATATATATATACATATATATATATATATATATATATATATATATATATATATATGGGGTCTACTTTGTTTCATCTAAAGCTCATTTCACTGAATTTGAATTCACCCTGACCAAATCGCTGAAAGCTCAAATTACTGAAAACTTATTTCACTGAATCTCATTTCAATGAAGTGAAGTACTGGCACTGTGTAGAGTGCTGTAAGGCAAGTAAAAGGTATATGCCCTTTTCCCCACTGTAGTGCAATCCTGGAGTTAGTAAATGTATTTAGGAGGGATGTGGCTGGCATAGCCCCCATCTAGTTTGGGTGACTGCAAAATGTCCCAACTAACAAACTAAAACAAAGAGTAAAAAGGTCACACAGAAAAAACAATCGGTAAACACTAAATAAAAACTAGTTGTGATATTTTGCCATCACCCTAATGGCAATGGACATCATGTGGGTATAACAGGTATAACAGCCCTGTGTTTCTTATGCTTAGTCAAACACTCTGCTTGTGCTGTGCTGATGAGGTCATAACAAGGCCAAAGTATGCATATCCACAGTGGGGTTTTGGCTTTGTTGGCCTGAAATTGTCCATTGAAACAACTTAAAAAGCATTACGTCATGGGCATTGTGAATCCCTATATAGCTGAAACACCTGATATTCATAAGAGTCATTTGCATATATCCCATGTGCCTCTGATACAGGTTTGAGAGGTCACTCAGTGGAAGAGTCTGAAACTGAAGATGGATTGTCTGGACAGCTGTGACCTCACTGTGACATCATGAGTTATTATTTGTGTGAAATGTGATGGCAGGTTCTGAGAAGGTAGATGGTGGACATTTTTTTACAAGTTTGTGCATCTTGCTGTTTGTGACATTCTCTACATCTGAAGCATCCCCCTGTACACCACATTACATATTTGGATTTGAGCCAATGAGGTGTGCTGTGCTACATCCATCTTGGCTCAAGAGAGAGAGAGGGCCAAAGAGACAAAGCTGTGTAATCCAGGTGTAGACTGTCTTGAGTATAAGTATGAGTGCCAGTGTTGGTGACATAGTACAGGTTTTTACAAATCAACTGGCATACTTCTCAACTGTCCCAAGTTTTTGCAGAATGTCCAGATTTTTGCATAATATTTTTTTGTCTGTTCCTCATAAAATGTGAGGTTTTCTGGAAGATCATTGAGGATTGAAGTTGCTAAATAATGTCAGTCACGTGAGTTTCAGACTTCATATCCTTCAGAAAATGCATGCCAACTCAAAACCAATTATTCTATCAACTTTCTAAATTTATAAGAGCAATATTAAAATCTGTCCCTATGTCTGTGCCTACCCCCTATTATTTTTGCCTTTGTCCAGATTTCTTGTAGTCAGAGGTTGAGAGGTATGTCAGCTGGTTTAGTCATATCTGCTAAACTGGTTGTGAAACATCTCAAAAGTCCTTAAAACTTGGAAACCAAAAAATAAATATGGGAGATCATTTTATAATTGTATGTTAACTGGAATGTCCTAAACTATTTTCCCTTATAGATGAAAAAAGTCATGAGTGATTCTTTTTGCAAGAGTCAGTCTTTTTTTTTTTTGCTATTATTTAACCTTCTCAATATTCCTTTCTAAAAATATGACTTTTTTTTTCAAAAACTATTTTTTTTCACATAAGGCCACCTTAACCCTTTGCATTGTTTCATCAGCACACTATGCATATAGCTTTTTTAGTCTTTTACTTCTCACAAGTGTTCCAGCAGTTTCCATTGTTACCTTGTAAAAAGTGTTCTTAATCACTTTTTTTTTTGTTTTATTAGGTTTGAATCCTTAATGTGTGTTTTTATCAGTGATTCTTGGAGTGCTTCTGTACCTGGTAGTACTTGCTTATATTCCATTTTGGAAAAAAGCTCATCTGGTTCTTATTTTTGCTGTGGATATTATTTTGAGTAGCCATCCTTCTGTTATCATGGAGCAGAACTTTTACTGGTATCCCTACCTCTGGAGAAAAAAGGCACCAAAGTGTGAGGTTGGCTTGGCACACTCCCACATTCCCTTTCAGTGACACCACTTTTTACTAACTCTTCTTTGTAAATAAGTAGCGTGTATATAGCTTTGACTTTCCTTTATATTTTTGTAACAATCTAATTTTTGAATTGAGTTGTTTTGCACTGCAACAGTAGACTTGACATGGCCACTTTCTACCACTGATAGCTGCTGCTGTACAGTGACTTGCTGTTTCATGTCCAGGTTTTCTCTGTATTGGTTAGTACTGTCTTGTGTTGCCTTGCTGTTTCATGTCCAGGTTTTCTCTGTATTGGTTAGTACTGTCTTGTGTTTTCTAATTGTCTTAGCTTATTGTAACCAATGATGTAACACGTTGAACCTTTGACGGTTCCTTGATTTGGTTCATCCTTCATACCAGTCAAAGCTGTACAAAACCTGAAACAAATCCCAGTTGAGGAAATGTACACACCAGTTGTGGCTTCCAGTGCATTCCATTACATCATGTGATTGATTTGTAAATGAGATGACCTGGTTATGGCACTCCCCTAGCTCATACCTTGGGTGGGTATCCCAAACTACAGGCTGCTGACACCACCCATTTCACCATTTGATTAGTTACAAACCATGACCAGCCAGGTGTATTGCCAAATGCAGCCCTCTTTGAGTCATTCAGTCAAGAATAGAAAGAAGTAGGGGACCCGAGTTCCTTAGTTTTCCACCCCAGACTTAGCTACACAGTTCGTCCTAGTTGAGGGTGTACATTTATGTATTCCAGGTATTCCCATACCAGGGTATACAGCTTGGTGCATAGTTAAGTGTTTGTCTGGTATGAGCTAGAATCATGGGAGTGGAACCTTAGACAGTATGGCCTTTAGCCAGCATCAGATCTGGTGATGACTTGTATTTCCCCTGTGTCACCTTCATTTGGCACAAGATTGCATGTAGGTTCATAGGAGTATACTAGGCTAATGGCCCTGGAGCCTTTACAAGACTAGCCCAAAGGATTCCCTGGCAACATGCCTCCCAACATTATTTCCCCATGCCTCTGTCCAGCAAGGCCACTGAAATGATCCCTAGGGTGAATTTTCTATTTCCCACCCACTCGTCAAGATTTCTCTTGAAGAGGGCCAGTGAGGTGCTCTGCTTGACGTGTAAAGGAAGTCTATTCCAGAGCATGGGCAATCTCTGGGTTAGGAACCCATCCCTCTAACAAATTCTGTTGAGTGTGGTAATGAGGTTGAGGTCTCTGGCACGTGTGTTACAGAGGGATTGAAATTTCTTTAGATGTAGCATATCTAGCAGTGCTGGGTCTGACATGGCCATGTAGGTCAAGCAGAGATCGCCCAAGTAGGCGATATGATACCGAGAAAAGTTGGAGTTTTTTTAGTTTTTCCACATATGGCAAGTGTTTAAGGCCTTGGATCCTCTTAGTGAGGACTTTTTGTAGTCTTTCTAGTTGTTGCAAATGCCTAGTGAGGTACATGCCAAATGGGACATTGTACTCAATAACTGGTATAATGAGGGAAGATTAGAGAGAGACAATGACCTCTTTCTTCCTAGAGGCAAAACTCTTTGTAATGAGATGTGCCACACAGAAGGATTTTCTAACTACAGTGGAAATGTGATTATCAAAGGATAGGTTGCTATCCACTTGTGTATATCTTATGGCACCTTCAGTGTTCAGTGACTACCATCGATGTAGCTCATAGGTACAGTGTTCTTCCCAAAGGGAATGACGATGCATTTTTTGGCGTTGAGCTTGAGGCCATGGTTCCCACACCAGTCATTGGTTTCTGTGAGGCTTTTCTGTTGAATGTCAACATCATTTGGGGAGCTAATAATGGCTCCCAGTTTTCAGTCGTCAGCGAACTTGGTCAGCCATAGCCCCTTGGTTTGGCCTGGACTTTAGAAAAGTAGATACCAAACAGGATAGGACCCAAGATCGAATCCTGTGGGATTCCACTCGTGACTGGTTGGTAGTCAGACTTGGAGTCCGCTACTTTCACTGTGTAAGTTCTGTCAGTGAGTCAGTTTGTGGCCCTCCTTGTGACATACAGGGGTTGATGCCTAATTTAGTGAGTTTATCTATGATACTTGAGTGAAGAATTGTATCGAAGACCTTGACCAGTTCGAGGTAGGCTGTGTGAACTATCTTGCCTTCATCCACAGCTCTGTTGACAGACTCCAAAAAGTCTGCCAGGTTGAGCAGACAAGATCTACCCTTAACAAATCCAAACTGTGTGGGGTCTAGAGTCTGGAGATTCCCTATGATGTTCATCGTGCATACAGCTGCAGTCATAACAGATGGGTTCTCCTGCCGTCAGGCGGGTTCTCGGTCGGCCGAATTCCAAAGTCTAGGTCCGGTGTCAGTTGTCGTCGCTTCTTCCCTGAAGTCAGTGCAACAGGGGTATAAAAGAACCAGCCAACGCCATTTTCTTCAGTCTTTTTTTGCCGCACGGTGCCCGAAGCAGAAGCAGTTCGCAAGTGCCGGTCGGCTCCTGAGATTACAAAAAATTTGGAACCGAAGTCTTCTTAAAGCTAAGTACCCCGTTGGGGAAACTTTTTCTTGCCTCAGACCGATGTCAGACAAAGTTAATAATTGTATTTCTTGTGGGAAGCAAATACTGCATAAGGATTTCCATTCCCTCTGTATACCTTGTTTAGGCCCAGACCACGACGTCTCGGTCTGTCGCTTTTGTGCTACATTCAACAAACGCACTATTAAGCGTCGGGCGGAGTTCACCCAGCATTATTTTGGGAAAGCATTTAACTATACTATGTCGTCGGGTACTCCAACTACGGTTTTGTCTAAAAAACGCAAAGACAAGGATCGACACTACGCCAAAGCCGACTACACGTGGTCCGGTTCTCAGCGAGGCGCCTACGCAGCCCCTGATTACCGACAACACATCTTTGGTGGTGTCTCCTGTACCCGAGGTAGCAGGCTCCTCGGCCCACACCCTGACTACAGATACCGAAGCTACGCTTGGCATTGAAACACAGAATGTGGACAGGTCCACCTCCACTCAAGGTGTCTTCAGACCTTCCTCTTCTTTCTCCATCAAGGCTTTCACCAAGTCTAAAGCTGCCATGCACCCTAAGAGACCAGCTACACAGGGCCCATCTCCAGGCCCCATGCCTAAGAAACAGATGCTTAAAATGGCTGAGGATTTAATTACTCTAATCAGAGGTTCTCAGCCACCTCCGGACAAAAGACCCAGAGTGGAGGAAGATTCCCCCTCCTCTGATCAGGGCTCTATTATTTCAGAGCACTCTGATTATCAGGAACAGTCTTACTCTCCTTTTGAAGACTCTGATGCAGAGGAATCTATTCCTTCTGTATCCCCCCCTGAGGATTACTCATTTGGTGAAACTCTGCATACCTTAAGGGAACACTTCCACTTGGAAGGCCAGGATTATTCAGATTCCAAGAAAAGGCTCAGGGAATTTCTTTTGTTACCCCAGCACAGGCCTCTGGCTATACCTCCTGTCCTGGACATCCTAGATGATGTTTACTCGGAGGCCTGCCTTAACCCGGACTCTCTCCCTCCAGCTCCAGTTAAGCCTGACAGGTACTACAGGGTTCCTGACTCACACCAATTTCTATACAAAAGCCATGCTGCTGTCCCAGAAACCATCTCACAGGGGCCCAAGGGAGTTAAGGCCTCTATTGCCAAAACCCCATTGCCTTCCGAGAGAGATTCCAGATCCTTAGAAAGGTGGGGAAAAAAGGTATATACCTCGGCTACCTTATCCATGAGGGCCTTAAACTGTCAGTTTCATATGCTAAAATACCAACAGTTTCTGTTATCTCAGTTGAAAAGTAAAATGTCACAACCTGAACAACCAGACATGAAGGAGTTGCAGGATTTGATGCATAGTGCAGAACAAGTGGGTAAACATACTTTACAATGTGGTTTTGATGCTCTAGAGGCCTCATGTAGAGCTGCTGTTACAGGCTCAGTCATACGTAGGCATGCTTGGCTCAAGGAACAAGCCTTGCCTGATCATGTCAAAGCTAAATTACTAGACGCCCCTCTTCAAAAGGATGTACTATTTGGGGCAAATGCTGAGGAAGTATTACAGAAAATGGAGGAAAAGGCTAAATCAATGCAAACTGTGAAAGAATTTATGCAGGTTCAACCCCCATGTTTTAGTAGAAATTGGCCTTCCAAAAACTGGTCCTTTCCTGTCACAGACAGACCCAAAGAGGCAGATACAGGTGCCCAAGGGGCAGAGGACAGACACAAGGCTCGTACAGAGGCAGACAATGGCAAGCTCCTACACAAAGAGGTGGTGAGGACAACTCGCAATCTTTCAGAAAGCAAAACCAATGACTCTCCCCTTTGCATGCCAACCAGGTCTCAAATGGCAGCACCCTTAGGAGGAAAGCTGGCACTATTCTCAAAAAGTTGGCATATTGTCACAAAGGATAAATGGATCCTGAACATTATAAACAGAGGCTACAAATTCCATTTTCATACCCTTCCAAAAATGAAAGGCATGCCAAACCTGCCACACAATCAAAGGGCAGAGGCACAAAACAAATTTCAGATCTTATAAACATGAAAGCTATTCAAGAGGTACCTACACACGAACAAGGTCAAGGTTTTTATTCCAGGCTATTTCTGGTGCCAAGGAAGGGCAAAGATTGGAGACCTATTTTGGATCTTTCCACCCTAAACACATTCCTACTCGTACCAAAATTCAAGATGCTCACTCTACAGCAACTTCTTCCCATGCTGGGCAAGGAGTCTTGGCTGGTAACATTGGACCTCAAGGAGGCATACCTGCATGTCCCAATCAGACAAAATTGCAGAAGATACCTCAGATTTCTTGCAGGTTCAATACATTATCAATTCTCTGCATTGCCCTCTGGTTTATATACTGCACCCAGAGTATTCACGAAATGCCTGGCATCAGTAATTGCCTACTGCAGACTTCAAGGGATACAAATATACCCTTATTTGGACGACTGCCTGATCCAAGAGGACAGCAAGCACATTCTTCTGAAACATCTGGCTTATGTAATAATGTTATTAAACTCTCTAGGATACACAGTCAACAAAGAGAAATAAAGACTAATACCCTCTCGGAATATAATTTTCCTGGGTGCCAATTTGGACACAAACACCCAGATGGCCTACCTCACGCCAGAGAAGCAGGGGCAACTAATTCCATATTTCAGAACACTGGCAAATTGCACCAGGCTGACTGCAAGGAAAATCCTGCAGGCTCTGGGATTCATGGCATCTTGCATCTTACTAATTCCTTGTGCAAAGCTGCATATCAGAAAACTACAATGGTACCTAAAAAACATATGGTCTCAACACAGCCACAGTTTGGAAACAATGATACCACTAATTCCATGTCTGCAAAAGGAATTTCTGTGGTGGGCTCACGCATGCCAAATAAACACAGGTCTTCCATTCAACAAGCCTCAAGCAAATCAAGTCATCACAACAGACGCCTCGGACTACGCCTGGGGGGCGCACATGACAGACCGGTGCATTCAGGGCAAATGGACCCAAAAAGAAAAGCACCTTCACATCAATCAAAAAGAAATGCTAGCAGTGATAAATGCTATTACAGCCTTCAAGGACCTTCTACAACCAGGTCAGCTATTGATAAGAACAGACAACACCACAGTTATGTGGTACATAAACAAGCAGGGAGGAACAAATTGTTATCCCCTATGCAGACTGGCCATGTCACTTTAGAACATGGCCATGGACTTACAAATGGAGCTACAAGCACAGTACTTGCCAGGCAAGGAAAACACGCTGGCAGACAACCTAAGCAGGAATATGACAGATCCACATGAATGGAAGTTGCATCCAAAAGTTTTTACAGAAATAATCCAAGAATGGGGAAGGCCAGACATAGATCTCTTTGCCTCCCACAAAAATCATCAATTGACAAAATTCTGCTCAAGGATCTTCCATCCAAAGGCCTGGAGAGTGGACGCTCTCTCTTTCAGTTGGACATCAATGACAGTTTATACCTTCCCACCTCTTCCTCTGCTGCCCAAAGTCCTATTGAAGACCAGAGCAGACAGACCAAAGATGATCCTCATTGCTCCGGACTGGCCAAGGCAACACTGGTACCCACTACTAAGGAGCCTGACGCATTCCCCACCATGGACCCTGCCTCTAATGCCTCTTCTTCTGACTCAGCACAGCTTCAAAACTCTTCACAGTCAGCTGAAGACACTCAATCTAGCCGCATGGAAGATTCCTTAGCATCACAGCAGGCCCTGCTCTCCAAGGAGGTACAGGATGTCATTTTGGAGGCCAGAAGGCCATCAACTAGAAAAGCTTACTCTGCAAAATGGAAACGTTTTTGTGTTTGGAATGAGAAAAAGGGCCAGTGCCCTGAAAAACTGAATTTACCTCAAATACTACAATATTTGGCCGAACTGCTAAGCAGTGGACTTTCGTTCTCCTCCATCAAAATCCATGCCTCAGCCATTTCTGCAGAATATAACACTGATCCACCTTTATTCTCTCACCCTCTATTAAGACAGTTCCTCAGAGGGGCTAAGAATTTAAGACCTCCAAGAAAACAACCAGTACCTGCTTGGGATCTTAATTTCATACTGGAAAAACTGACTTTGCCCCTTTTGAACCAGCTGCCTCATCAGATTTACAATATTTGTCCTGGAAAACAGCTTTCCTTCTGGCTATCACTTCAGCTCGTAGAGTTTCAGAACTTCAGGCTCTTATGGCTGTCCAGCCTTTCATCATCTTCCATGAGGACAGTTTCATTACGTACCAACCCGTCCTTTATGCCTAAAGTGGTATCCAGGGTAGCTTTAAATCAGGCCATGCATTTACCTACCTTTTATCCTAATCCTCAAAACAAAGGGGAGGGATTACTGCATTCCTTGGACATCCACAGACAACTGCGTTATTATTTGGACAGAACAAAGTCTTTCAGAAAATCAGAACAGTTTTTTGTGGCCTATGCGGTAGGAGCTCAAGGAAAGTCAATATCCAAACAGACAATCTCAAAATGGATAGCCCACTGCATATGCTTTTGCTATTCCTTTCATGGCAAAACTGTACCTACAGGCATTAGAACTCATTCCACCAGGGCCACAGCCACCTCTGCAGCCTTCCTCAGAGGAGTTCCTACCAAGGATATTTTAGAAGCAGCCACTTGGAGTTCTGTGCATACCTTCTCTAAGCACTACAACCTACCATTATACTCCAAGTCTAGAGCAGGCTTTGCCACTGCAGTCTTGCAGGGCATTTTGGCTCCTCCTAGCTCCACCTAGTGCCTACCACCCCTTTCTTAGCTTTGGGATTCTACCCATCTGTTATGACTGCAGCTGTATGCACGATGAACATAGTACAGTTTTGTACCTACCATAAATGTAGATGTTCGAGTGCTAATACAGCTGCAGTCCAGGTTTCCCTCCCACCTTCCCCTCTAGGGGTATTCTTTTATGGTGTATTTGCTTGCAACTACTGTTTTTTTGATTATATTGCATTGCATTATTACATTATTTTATGTATTGCCTTCCTTCTGGAGGCACCTGACATCTGGGGCAAGAAAGACTGAAGAAAATGGCGTTGGCTGGTTCTTTTATACCCCTGTCGCACTGACGTCAGGGAAGAAGCGACGACAACCGACGCCGGACCTAGACTTTGGAATTCGGCCAACCGAGGACCCACCTGATGGCAGGAGAACCCATCTGTTATGACTGCAGCTGTATTAGCACTCGAACATCTACATTTATGGTAGGTACAAAACTGTACTTTCTTGTTTATTGGGTCCATGATGATGCACTCCATAGCCTTGCATACCAGACTCATCAGGCTAATGGGGTGGTAGTTCCCAGGGTCTGTAGTCGCACCCCCTTTGTGGAGTGGGATTATTGTAGCATACACCATTCGGGTGGGACAAAGCCTGAAATGAGGCTGTGACTGAACAGGGCGCTCAGGTGTAGTGCCAGTTCATTTTGCAATTCATGTAGAGCACAGCCCGGGATGTTGTCAGGTCCCACAGAAGCTGTATTCTTGGCCAGTGCAATTTTAACCTGTGCAGTTGTAATATTGGGTACTTGGCATTCCTCAGGTGTTGTGATTGGCCCTATGGGGGGGGGGTGAAAGGGGGGTAAAGTTGGCATTGAATCTGTCAGCCAGTATATTGGCAGTGTCTGTTGGCTCAGTATAGGAGTAGCTCTGAGCAAATCTGAGCATTGCCTTGTAGATTTTTGACATAGCTATAGAAGGCCTTGTGGTTGTCTTTAGTATCTGTTGCTGTTTTGTTTTTGTAGCTAACTTTGGAGGATTTGATGAGGGATCTCAGATTTTTGTTAAGGCTAACAAGGGAGTTTTTCCTGTCTTGGGACTTTGCCTTGTTCTGCAACAGTTTCTTCCTTCTGTTGTAAAGTTTGTTTATGGCAGGGGCTTCCTTTTTTTGGAAGAGAGCATCTTGGTTCTATTGGGAATGGTCCATTCCATGCATTTATGTACATGTTTGTACAGTGCATTGGAGTATGATTCTGCCGTCTTGCATTTATTCTCTATTTGCATGAGTGATGTAAAGTTAGCCACCTCAGTTTTTAGGAGCCCAAAGTTGACTTTGGAAAAGTTTTTTACAGTGGTTTCCTTTGTGGAGGGTGTGGATGGGATGTGGATATTCATGGTGACTAGCTTGTAGTCAGATCTGACCAGGTAGGAGTTGACAATTGGTGTAGAGCAGCGGTCACCCAGATTAGTAATAACCAGGTCGAAAATGTTGCTGCCCCTAGTGGGGGTAAGAATGAGCTGGTCCAAGGCATTGGAATTTATGAATTCCAAGAAACATTGAGCAAGTGTGTTGTTACTTGAGTAGTTTTCCCAGTTGATGGAGGGGTAGTTAAAGTCACCCAGTATGAGGGTGTTGGGATGGACCTTTATGTTTTCCAGGGTGTTTAGGAATGTGGAGTGGGATTCTTGGAACACGGTAGGGGATCTATAGCAGGCAATAACTTCGATAGCAGTTTTGCCCAGTCTTAGCTGTACCTGGATTATCTCTGATGCGTTATGTTGGGCCACTAGCCTGGAGGTGTACATATCCTTTATGAATATGGAGACACCACCGTCTTTTATGCACATTTTGGGGCCGAAAGGTGTGGTATGAGTTATAGCCTCGTAGCACAGAAGTGCTTTCAGGTGCCTTGAACCAGGTCTCCATAACTGCACAAATGTCGATGTTCTCCATTTTGAGGAGCGCTTCGAACGAGTGCATTTTGAGATTGAGACTTCTAGTGATGAGTAGCATAACCCTCAGATTACATTTGCTAGTAGCTGTTATGGTGGTAATTTGGTCCTCTGGACTTTGCCTAAAAAAAGGCACTATAGAGGTGGCAAGGATCTTGGCCAGTATACATAATCCCAGGGGTGACAGATGCAGGCCATCTCTGGCAAATCATCGAGGTCTGTCGATCATTAAATCTCAGGCAGACAGATACTGGATCCCCTTGGAATGACAACAGAAACTTAGCCATTTATTGAAGTCAATCATTTTTTGTTTGTACTGTGGTATCATTCTTGGTGATGGTAAGATGCTACTCAGAGCTAGGGTCATGACGTCCTGGGCTACATAAGCTGAGAGCTCCTCCATGTCTCTTTTCATGTTGTCCACGGAGGTGCATCTCAGGTCATTCACACCAACATGGGCACTGGCAGAGTCATATCTGTACCTGTTGTGGAGTGACCTGAGTGCGTGCGTTATGTGGTGTATCCTGGCTCCCGACAGGCAGCTGACAGTTACCTTCTCCTTATTCAACCTCGTGAATGGGACATCAGTGTGCCTTACTATTGAGTCACCTATAATAAGCGTATTTGGTAAGCTGTTTTGCCTTAGGGGCTTTGGTTGTGTGGCACACTGTGTGAGATATATGTCACGTGGTTTGTGCTGTGCTGCAGTGGTTGCCTGCATTTCTGTCTTTGAGGTATCTGTTGTTTGGGTAGATTTTTATTGAGAGCATCCGGGAAGGTGGGTATGTGTTTAGAGTTATTATGTGATAGCTGTGAGGGTATGTGGCTATGTGCTCCTTGTGGTGTGGTGCTAGTGTTGACCTTCTTTTCTTGACTGGCTATTCCAGTCTTGTCTGGAAAGTGCATGTCTTCCAATCTGGATAAATAAGCACATCTCTCGCAAGTCTGAGTGTTGTGGGGTAAGAGGAGAGGGTTGTCAGTGTACATGAGGCAGGTTCTACATTGCCTCAGGATGCCCAGGTTCACCAGGTTAATAGGAGAAAGCACAGGGAACTGACCTTTGGACATGCCTGGAGGGATGTGTGATTTATTAAGTACTGAGGCTGTTTCTTTTATAGAAAGTTTAGTGGTGGTAGCAGTCTGTGTGCTACAGTAATTGCTGTGGGAAGTTTAGACAAGTGATAAACTTTATAAGCTTGTTTAAGTGCAGAAAAGAAGAGAAGTAGCAAGATCTAAGGGAACATTTGAAGAGTAGACTTTCTGGCACTGGGAATAGTTTTACCCTAGCTTAGCGGCGCTGCACTGCACGTCGCGCAAACATGGGTTTTTAAGGCAGAAACTTAAAAGGGATACAATGCAGTGCAAAACGGCCAATTAGGTACAATTTCAGAGCTGGAAACCACTCCTCTAGCTGTAGATAGGCTTCTCAGCGATTACCACTCCCACTGATAAGCAGAAAGGCTTCACTCTATCACAGAAAGGTCTGGGCAACTGAGAAACTCCAATACAGTTCTGAATTCAGCAGATCTGAATCTGAACTTCACGGCAATACCCAGATTTGCTCGAAGCTGTTGCACAATGGCACTTCCTATACTGAGCCAACAGATATTGCCAATAATACTGGCCAACAGATTAACTGCCAACTTTACCCCTCTTCCTCCCCCAAAGGACCAATCACAATACCAGTAGATTGCCAGGCACCCAATATTACTGCTGCACAGGTTAAAATAGCACTGTCCAAGGCCAAGAATACATCTTCTATGGGACCTGATAATATCCCTGGATGTGTTCTAAATGAACTACAGAGTGAATTGGCACCTCACCTGTGTGCCCTGTTCATTCACAGCCTCACCTCAAGTTTTGTCCCTACCAAATGGCGCACTGCTACAGTCATCCCTCTCCACAAAGGAGGAGTGACTACAGACCCTGGGAACTGTCTTCCCATTAGCCTGACAAGTCTGATATGCAAAGCTATGAAATGGGCCTCATAAACAAGAATATAGGGAATCTTCAAACTCTGGACCCCAAACAGTTTGGTTTTCTGAAGGGTAGATCATGCCTGCTCAACCTGGTTGACTGCTTTGTGTCAGTCACCAGAGGTGTGGATGAAGGCAAGGTAGTTCATACAGCCTACCTTTATCTAGCCAAGGCCTTTGATACCATTTCCCACCTAAGAAATATAGAAAAACTCACTAAGCTAGGTATCAACCCCTGTATCACTAGGTGGGTTGCAAACTGGCTCACAGATGGAACCCACAGTGTGAAAGCAGCTGACTCCAAGGCAGACTGCCGACCAGTCATGAGTGGAGTCCCACAGGGTTTGGTCTTGAGTCCTCTCCTGTTTGGTATCTACTTCTCTGAAGTCCAGGCCAACACGAATGGACTCTGGCTGACAAAGTTTGCAGACATCTGCAAGTTGGGAACCATAATTAACTCCCCAGGTGATGTTGACATCCTACAGAAAGGCCTCACTGAGACTAACGACTGGTGTCAGAACCATGGCCTTAAGCTTAATGCCAAAAAATGTGTCATCATCCCCTTTGGGAAAAACCCAGTTCCCATGAATTACCACATCAATGGTAGTCCACTGAACACAAACGGCGTCATAAGAGATCTGGGAACACGGGTTGACAGCGACCTCTCTTTTGACCACCACATTGCTACTGTGGTCAGAAAGTCCTTCGATGTGGCACATCTCATTGCTAAGGGTTTTGCATCCAGGAAGAAAGAGGCCATTGTCTCCCACTACTCTTCCCTCATTAGGCCAATCATCGAGCACAATGCCCCATTTGGCATGTACCTCACCAGACACCTGCAACAACTGGAGAGACCGCAGACATACCTCACAAAGAGGATCCTAGGCCTTAAACACTTGTCCTATATGGACAGACTCAAAAAACTCCAATTATTCTCTCTCTCATATTGCCTAATTAGAGGCGATCTCTGCTTGACTTACAAAGCCATGTCTGACCCAGCCCTCTTAGAAATGCTACATCTAAAGAAATCCCAATCCCTCCGTGCTACATGCTCCAGAGACTTCAACCTCATTACCACAATCAACAGAACAAGCTGGAGGAACAGGTTCATAACCTAGAGACTGCCCATGCTATGGAAGAGACTTCCCATACATGTCAAGCATATCGCCTCACTGGTCCTCTTCAAGAGAAATCTTGATTAGTGGATAGAAAATAGAAATTTTACCCCGGGGATCACTCCAGTGACTCTACTCGACAGAGGCACTGGGAACTAAGGTTGGGTGGCACGATGCCAAGGTAATCTTATGGACTAGGCTTGTAAAGGCTGCAGGGTCATTAGCCTAGTGCACACCTGTGAACCTATGTCTATTCTTTTAACAGAAAATGGCAGGAAAACGAGCAAACAGAATTTTTTTTTTCGTTTTTTAGAAAAACAGTAAATACATACACTTAAATCAACAATAAATTCACTTTAAACACAGAGCAGGCTAGCACACTTGAGTGTGTAAACACTTTGCAGTTTTTTTTTGCTGCTTGCATCACCTTCTACTACAAGTATGACATGACTCTGACTGAGCAGGTCAAGGCACATTCTAGAAGAGTGTCTACTGCAACTGTGTCCTTCTTAAAATGTCTCTGCCAAAGTTTTTTGCCATGTGGATCTCCATAAACATATTCTCTGGGCATTATAAGCTAGCGCCAGTCTAGAAATAGGATTGGTTTGCTACAGCAATATTACAAGGCTACTGTAACCTTCTACACATGTCAAGGGTCAGAACACCCACATAATTTGGCACTCTCGTGTTTGTATTATAAATGCACCTTACCAAGAATATTTATGCTAAACATGGTATAGTTGTGTGAAGGTACTTACTGTAATTGTACATATTTGAAGGAAAAATTATGTGGTAGAGAATGTCATCTTTATTCTTCCTGTTACTACTAAGAATTCAGACCCTTGTCCCTTTTTGCTGTATTTAGTTATGTGTTTAGAACAAGCATGTTTTGTCTATGACTGTTTGACAGTGATGAGGTCTTTTAGAATGGTAGACAAAGACTGCCCCTTAACAGTACTCTTTGGCTATACTTGCATGCCTTTCCATGGTATTGATTGCAGCTAAATCCATGCGTCAGTATCACCCAAAAAGGATTCCGCAGTATGGCACATCCACTGTGAGTAGGGTTTGAAAGCATAGCCATGCTCAGACAGCACAGCAGCTTGGATCAGAGTGGCATGGGAGACTGTAGACACTAAAACAGAAGAAGATAAAGAGGGCTGGTTTTGAGTCTCCACTAGATAAATGGCAGGATTAAATCAAGTGGCACAGACCAAGTGATGGAACTGCCAGAAGAATGTAGCCATCTGACGTCTGCACCACATCCGTGCTTAACCATAGCAGATTAAGCTTGGAGGAGAACTGTGGCAGAGTAGAGCAGACTCTGTTTTAAGAACTATGCCAGGGATTAGTGGGATAAAAGATGCACACCAGGTGTGTGACTGAGAATATTCAGCATAGAAAGACCACTGCTCTGGAAAAGACTTCCTATCCACATTAATTAAAGCTCATCCGTGTTCATATCCAGGCTCAACTTGGATCTATGGATGAATGAGAGGAAATTTGTAATTGTGCTCCTAGGAATGTGAATATATTATATACTTGATTACTTGTACTGTTGAAGCTTTTCTCCCAGGGCCTCTGCTGAAAAGGGGATTCCTTAAAAACAACCCAGACAGCATTTCCAAGTAGACAAATGCTAATAAGAAAGAAAGAAAGAAAGAAAGAAAGAAAGAAAGAAAGGAAGAAAGGAAGAAAGAAAGAAAGAAAGGAAGAAAGAAAAATTTCCAAACAGACAATCTCCAATGGATAGGAAATTGCATACGATTTCTGTCCTCCCATGGAAAAAAACCAATTCCACAACATAAGACCTCCCTCATTACACAAGGGCAGCCTACACTACCTACTCACCTTAGAGTGGTGGCTAAAGACATTATTGAGGCGTACTTGGACCTCTCCGTGCACATTTGCCAAGCATTACAATTTGCCTCTATATTCCAGATCCCGAGATCCCAGGGTTTGCTGCTGTGCAACTGATCCATATCCTACACACATCTATCTATCTCTCTCCCTCCCTCCCCTGGTTGGCTCTGGTATTCTCTACAGCTGTTATGATGCAATATGCATCCATGAGAACATAGTACAGTTTGGCACCTACCATAAATGTAGATGTCCGAACTGGATAACATCTGCCCTCCCAGTCCCCCCTCTGACCTCCCTCCTAGGTACTTTCCCCTGTTTACCCTCCTATTAGCTAGGAGGGGAGTCTATTTATGGTGTGTTTGTTTGTTTATATGTACATTATATGCTTGTTTTTACCTACCTCTATTTGTTTGGAAACATTGGCATCTATCTAATTTTTATTTTTCAGGAGCTTCAGGAGGGCTGGGCATCTGGCACTGGGAGGATGAGATGGAAGATGGGCTGATTGATGCCTTTATATGACAGAGGATGAGTCGGGATGAAGGGGCGACATCCGAATCCGGCCGAACTTTGGACTCCGGAACGCGACCGACTGGCTGGCCTACTGACCCACACAGGAGACTGCATGTGTTATCTGGTTATGACATCTACACATATACATTTATGGTAGGTACACTAAATTGAGTGTGTCATGCAACTACTCTTTTTTGGTGATGCCTGGAAGCCATTTACAATGGGTTGCAAAAAGACTGATAAGAAGCTGTTGTCCTTTTAAGCTGGTGAACTGCTCCTTACCTTGAAGTCCTTTTGGAGAAGGCCTTTGGGAGAAATGGTTTGCCTCTTTTAAACATTTATTTTACCATGTTCTTTGATTTTCAATTGCTGCCCTTTCTTGACTCAGTTAAATGCGAGACCTGGATTCTGCATAGGCTGGTTGATCAGTTCCTGTGGAGAATTCTCCAGCTTAGATGACCTTGCACAACCTGTCTTCCCTTTGAATCCTTAATTAGCTTCATGACTGAGATGTTCTTCTGGTCACCATTGAATTGGCTGACATCATGAACTTGAAAACGGTGGTATGGAAGACTGCCCTCTGGGTAGTGTCCACCTTTATTTAAACGATTTCTGAGTTGCAGGCTCTTAAGTATTTCTTGATGGGTAAGCTTCCCTTTGAAGCAACCATCTGCATTAAAGAACTTGCAGTGAGTCAATATATTCATCTTCTCTTCTTTTTCGTGGAATTGCAAAACAAGTCCAAGACGACACTTGTGTTTTGACATTTTCAGGATACTAGGCCTCTGATTAATATTGTCAAGGGTTTCTCCACTGGGGTGGTTGTTACTGCCTCTAGTGCATGATTCCAGGTTGTGTCCATAACTGACATTTATGCTGCAACTCCTTGTCATGCATTCACTACTTTGTCAAACATTGCAGATGGACATTCAGTCCCAAGGCAGGCCTTCTTTTGGATAGGCTGTCTTTTAGGGCATTTTCTTGACCTGTTAATTGAAATTCTTCCCAACTGTGCTGTGAACCCTTTTCAGAGGCTCCTTAAAATAAAGTTGTTGCAGATTTTTTATTATTTATTTATTTTACATTTGTTGACCGGGATAGTCCGACTGGATACATGTCCTTTTTCAGCGGAGGCCCGGGGAGAAAAGCTCCACAGCAATAACAATATACACATAGTTTTACAAAATACATATTTGAGAGTGGAGAGACAGATGCAGAGACAAAACAATATGCAAGTAGGTTTACAGATCTATGGAAGAGATGTAGAGACAGCTGTTAATTCACATTATGTAGTTTTCATTGGATGAGATATGATTAACAACTAGGCAAATAAGGGTCTACACAGTTATACTAAGATACAGTAAAGCAGCGATAGATTTTAATACAGTCTGGTACAACATCGCAGCCATTATAACATATCAAGGATGGGTGAAGGATCAAAGAATACTGCAGCAGAACCAGGAGGATTATTGGTCAGCTAAGTAGTGATTGGATACAAGGCGCCAGGAGGCCCAGATTAGTACTAGTGAGGTAGGATAAGTGGTCGCTCAGGAAGAAACTAATCAGATTTTACACATGAACATAGCCATTGTGCCTTTAAGAATTGAGTTAGATTTTGTTTGAATTGAGAAGGGAGGTGGAAAGTCTAAGGTTGTTAGGGAGGGAGTTCCAAATCTTACCTATAGAGTTGGCGAAGAGAGCATCACCTCCCCTATTATAAGATTTGATGGTTTGTATCAGATGTTTGTTAGAGGAACGAAGACTGCTTAGGTTAGAGTAGGGGGTCAATAGGTTATTGAGTGAGGGAGTTTTATCAGGTTCCTTAATGATTTTAAATGCTTCAGTGAGTTGGTTCAGTTTGAGGAGATTGGGTAATTCTAACCAGCCAAGTGTTTTAGGTTAAGGCAATGATGTGTTCTATAAGGAAGTCCAGTTATAAATCTGGCAATATGATTATAGGTCACAGAGAGTTTATTGATGTCGGATTTGTGAAGAGAATAAAATACAGGAGAGGCATACAGTAGAGTGGAGAGGAGGTGTGTACGTGCAATGGTTAGTTTAGCGTTGGGGGTTAGAAAGTTCTTAATTCTATACAAGGATCCAAGTTTCTTATTTACGGTCTTAATTGTCTGGTTGATGTGCAGATTAAATCTAAGCTTGTTGTCAATGGTGACCCCTAGTAGTTTAGTACTGGTGTCAGGCTCAATAATGGTACCATTACTAGATTGGACGGAGAAGGTAGTATTGTTGGGATTTGAAGTGGAGGCAGAGGTAGGAAAGAATAGTAGTAGCTTAGTTTTTTTTGGATTTAGGATGAGATTCCTCACTATGAGCCATTTTTCTATCGTAGTAAAGCAGTGTTGGGTTGTAACTTGTAAATCGGAGAGAGAGATATCTGAGCAAATAAGGGTGGAATCATCCGTATTGGATGCAGGTAGCTTTAGGGATAACTGTGTGAAGTTCATTAATAAACACGGAAAAGAGTAGAGGACCTAGTATGGATCCTTGGGGGACTCCTATGGTGTTGGGTAGCAGGTGAGAGAGCTTGTTTTGCCATTGGACTGCTTGTTGCCTACCAGAGAGATAAGCAGAGAACCAATTGAGAGATGAATAGTCAAAGTCTAAGGTTTCTAGCATATGGAGTAGTAGCTGATGATTGACCATGTCAAAGGCTTTTGACAGGTCGAGAAAAGGGCAGACGATATTTTTTTGTTGTTACGATTTTTATTGAGTGAATCGGTGAACGAAAGGAGGGCAGTAGTCGTACTATGGTGGGGTCTGAAGCCATGTTGCGATTTAGTCAGTAGATTATTTAGGGTGAGGTAGTGAAGAAATTGCTTATGAACACATCGTTCCATAATTTTGGCTAGAGGAGACAATATTGCTATTGGTCTGTAGTTAGATGGTTCAGTGGAAGGGCCACCCTTATGGAGTGGTATGACATAGGAAATTTTCCAAATGGAGGGGATAGTGGCTTCAGTGATAGTTCTATTAATCAGGATAGAGATAGGATAGGCTATGGCATCTGCTGCAATTTGCAGATATTCAGCTGGAAGTCGGTCCGCTGAGAGAGTGGTTGGTTTGAGTTTCTTCAGTAAGGTTCGAATGTAGGAGGTGGGTATATGTTGTAATTTAAAGGAAGGGACTGATTTATCAGTAGTATTTGTAGAGGGGGTAGTTGACTGGCTAATGCTTGAATCGTCTCAGTAAAGAAGGAGTTAAAGGTATTGGCAACGACTTCTGGGTTTTTACCAATAAGTGATTGGGGTGGGCGTGGATAATTTCCCTGGATGGAGGAGATTGTTTAAGCCTGCCCAGAACTTCTTAGGGTTGTTCTGGTGCTTTTCTTGGAGGTGACAGAAATAATTCTTTTGTCCAGTGTGCTAGCTTTTTTTGTTTCATTTCTGAGCTGTAGGAATTTAATCCGATCTAGGGGTGCCTTAGTAGCTCTCCATATATCCCAGGCTTTATCCCTAAGTTTAATTTTGGATTTAGTTTCCCTAGTTAGCCAGGGGGCTATCCGCACCTTGGTTCTAGTAAGCGATTAGGTGCATGATTGTCCAGGATGCTTAGGAATGTGTCATTAAAGAATGTCACACTCTCATCAAGGGATAGGGTTTTTAGCTTAGACCAATTACAGGATTTGAGTTCAGCAACAAATTTCATAGGTTCGAATTTCTTCTTGTTTCTTACTAGTCTATGTATGGGTTGGTTTTTGGTGGTAAATTTATGTTTTATTATGAAGGTGATAAGATGATCACTAAGATCATTAGGAAGTGTCCCAGTAGTATATTTATTTTCGTGAGCGTTAGTAAGGATCCAGTCGAGGATACTCTCTTTTTGGTGGGCATTTCCTATTCTAGTTGTGGAGTCTATATTCTGGGAGAAGCCGTGCAGGTTAATAGTCATGGGATTGGTCGGTGCAGAACATTGTGTCCAATCAATGTTGACATCACCCAGAACAATGGTTTCTTGAGGGTAATTAATAGCTAGCCAGCTTAGTGTTTGTTCCATAGTTTCTAGGTTGTTCCCAGGCAGGATATAAATTACAAAAAGATTGATACTTTTTTGGTTATTTAAGCATAGTTTTAAGGCTATTGACTCTGCATTGGTAATCTTAGGAGGTTGGTTAGGATGCATTATGATATTGAGTGTGTTTCTATACAATACAGCTATGCCGCCTCCCTTTTTTTTTACACGATCTACCCTTAGGATGTTATATCCTGGTGGGAGAATTTCTTCATCTTTGGTGGCTGAATTAAGCCATGTCTCCGATAGACACATAATGTCAGGGAGGTAAATGGCTAGCATGGTATGTAGGTTATGAACCTTATTATTGATGCTTCTTAGGTTAAGATGGAGGACAAGAAGGGAGTTGGCTGACCTTTGGGCTAACATTGATGTGACAGAATTGGGGTTTGAGGCTGGCCCTGGGTTAGGGTGTATGTCCCCATCTTTGGTAATAGATTTTTTCAGTTGGTCCAGGAGTCTTAGAAGCTTATATATTAACTTTTGACCATGTCTTGTTGTTGATACCTTTGGGTGTGATTGAGTGAGGTGCAGGCTTTGTATGCCTAGCGTTCTAGTTGGGTAGTAGAGGGGGGTAAGTTCTTTAGGGTAAAGAGTTAAGGGAATACATGTTTGGGCCTTTGGATAGTGGAATCCTATGTGTTTTTGGTTTTCATAACTAGATAATAAGTAGGAGATGATAATAATTGGGAATAGAAAAGGGATGATTAGATTCTTTACTTTTGGCATTTTAATGAGGAGTAGTAGTAAGATGCGATAGTTAAGCTAGGGTTTTAATTGCCTAGTGCTAGTTGGTTATAGTGACTATAGGAAGACTAAGACAGGGGAAGGCAATAGGCTTGTCTATGGGGATGATGAGAGAGGAAGTAATTAGTGGGTGGACTAGCGTGATTGGTTCTGAGGTAAGTGGGGTGTGGTTATTTTGAGCTAATAAATGTAGGGATAGTGGGGCGGGTGGGATAAGGGGCAGGGTGGGAGCAAGCAAGCCCGAGAAGCGAGGCGAGCGGGCTACAACTCAGGAGATTACACAACTCAGGAGATTTCTTGGTCCTAAAGATCAACCACTACAGGTACATGCAAGAGATTTAGAGGTAAAAAAGCCAAACTTACACTCTAGTCTCACAATGATGTTTTAACTTAATTAGCTTAGAGCTGGGTTTTAATGTGGGTATTATTTAGCAGGAAGGTTTCAGCTATGTATTATACTGTTGGTTGCCAGCCCAAGCTGTCCTGAGGTATTAAAGTTACATAGACAAGTTGGAAATTGCGTATATAATAACCTACAGATTTCTTTGTAGAGGGGTTGGTAGCTGTAGCCTGTTAGTGCAATCGCACTGTGTTACAGGTCTTCTCGGCTCAATTCCGAACACTTGGAAGCCAGGCGAAAGTTAACTATAGAAGTGTTCTGTGCATAAGTGTATGCGTATGCAACTACCTAGGGAGAGATAACATAAGCACATATAAATTATCATGAATATATCCCCTTGCAGCAGTAACTTTGATTGTAACAGCAAATGATTACAGAGGCAGTTGTTTAAAACAGCATTGATAGATTTCCAGTACGAGCATTATACAAGCAGCAAATAAACCCTGGGTAATCAACTGTGAATTGACCAAACAATTAGCAGAAGAACACAACTCAGGAGATTACACAACTCAGGAGATTTCTTGGTCCTAAAGATCAACCACTACAGGTACATGCAAGATATTTAGAGGTAAAAAAGCCAAACTTACACTCTAGTCTCACAATGATGTTTTAACTTAATTAGCTTAGAGCTGGGTTTTAATGTGGGTATTATTTAGCAGGAAGGTTTCAGCTATGTATTATACTGTTGGTTGCCAGCCCAAGCTGTCCTGAGGTATTAAAGTTACATAGACAAGTTGGAAATTGCGTATATAATAACCTACAGATTTCTTTGTAGAGGGGTTGGTAGCTGTAGCCTGTTAGTGCAATCGCACTGTGTTACAGGTCTTCTCGGCTCAATTCGAACACTTGGAAGCCAGGCGAAAGTTAACTATAGAAGTGTTCTGTGCATAAGTGTGCGTATGCAACTACCTAGGGAGAGATAACATAAGCACATATAAATTATCATGAATATATCCCCTTGCAGCAGTAACTTTGATTGTAACAGCAAATGATTACAGAGGCAGTTGTTTAAAACAGCATTGATAGATTTCCAGTACGAGCATTATACAAGCAGCAAATAAACCCTGGGTAATCAACTGTGAATTGACCAAACAATTAGCAGAAGAACACAACTCAGGAGATTACACAACTCAGGAGATTTCTTGGTCCTAAAGATCAACCACTACAGGTACATGCAAGAGATTTAGAGGTAAAAAAGCCAAACTTACACTCTAGTCTCACAATGATGTTTTAACTTAATTAGCTTAGAGCTGGGTTTTAATGTGGGTATTATTTAGCAGGAAGGTTTCAGCTATGTATTATACTGTTGGTTGCCAGCCCAAGCTGTCCTGAGGTATTAAAGTTACATAGACAAGTTGGAAATTGCGTATATAATAACCTACAGATTTCTTTGTAGAGGGGTTGGTAGCTGTAGCCTGTTAGTGCAATCGCACTGTGTTACAGGTCTTCGGCTCAATTCAACACTTGGAAGCCAGGCGAAAGTTAACTATAGAAGTGTTCTGTGCATAAGTATGTATGCAACTACCTAGGAGAGATAACATAAGCACATATAAATTATCATGAATATATCCCCTTGCAGCAGTAACTTTGATTGTAACAGCAAATGATTACAGAGGCAGTTGTTTAAAACAGCATTGATAGATTTCCAGTACGAGCATTATACAAGCAGCAAATAAACCCTGGGTAATCAACTGTGAATTGACCAAACAATTAGCAGAAGAACACAACTCAGGAGATTACACAACTCAGGAGATTTCTTGGTCCTAAAGATCAACCACTACAGGTACATGCAAGAGATTTAGAGGTAAAAAAGCCAAACTTACACTCTAGTCTCACAATGATGTTTTAACTTAATTAGCTTAGAGCTGGGTTTTAATGTGGGTATTATTTAGCAGGAAGGTTTCAGCTATGTATTATACTGTTGGTTGCCAGCCCAAGCTGTCCTGAGGTATTAAAGTTACATAGACAAGTTGGAAATTGCGTATATAATAACCTACAGATTTCTTTGTAGAGGGGTTGGTAGCTGTAGCCTGTTAGTGCAATCGCACTGTGTTACAGGTCTTCTCGGCTCAATTCCGAACACTTGGAAGCCAGGCGAAAGTTAACTATAGAAGTGTTCTGTGCATAAGTGTATGCGTATGCAACTACCTAGGGAGAGATAACATAAGCACATATAAATTATCATGAATATATCCCCTTGCAGCAGTAACTTTGATTGTAACAGCAAATGATTACAGAGGCAGTTGTTTAAAACAGCATTGATAGATTTCCAGTACGAGCATTATACAAGCAGCAAATAAACCCTGGGTAATCAACTGTGAATTGACCAAACAATTAGCAGAAGAA